>NC_058520.1:478716128-479019158 GCF_904849725.1 Hordeum vulgare subsp. vulgare
CATTGTTTCGCAAGAAGGGCCAAGTTAAAAGAGTGAAGATCGCGGAAACCCATGCCACCATCACACTTCGGGATGCATAGTTTCCACCACGAGAACCAGTGCATTTTTTTGTTTTCTTCATCATCTCCCCACCAATACTGAGCAATTACATCCGTGATATCCTTGCAAGTTCCCTTAGGCAAACAGAAAACTGACATAGCGAAGACAGGTATGGATTGAGCCACTGCTTTTAACAAGATTTCTTTCCCTCCTGATGACAATTGCTTTTCCATCCACCCTTCAGAAGCTTCTTGATTTTGTCACAAAAGTATTCAAAGCTGTCACTCCTATCTGCTCCCACTATCGCAGGTAATCCAAGATACTTATCAGAGAGAGCTTGGTTGGTAATGTTTAATTCTTGGCACATCTCATCTCTAGTTTGCATCAGAGTATTTGGACTGAAAAATATGCTTGATTTCCCAACACTTACCAACTGTCCCGAGTTGACACAATAAGTCTCCAACACTTGTTGTAAGGAAGTTGCGTTTAACATATGTGCCCTCATGAGAATCATAGAATCGTCAGCGAATAAAAGGTGAGAGACTGACGGTGCATTCCTGCACACTCTTATCCCATCAATGCCACCAACTTCTTCTTCATACTGCAACATGCTAGAAAGACCTTCTGCACAAATCAGAAAGAGGTAAGGTGATAGTGGATCACCTTGGCGAATCCCCCTCAAAGGACAAAACATGTCTGTTTCTTGGGAGTTAAAACGAACTTTATATCTTACTGAACTCACACAGGCCATGATAAGATCTGTCCATTGTTCATCAAAACCCAACCTATTCATCATGTTCCTTAAGAAAATCCACTCAACTCTATCATATGCTTTATGCATGTCCAATTTAACTGCACATAATCCCGCTTGAGTATTTTTGGTATTCTTGATTTTATGGATGCACTCATAAGCGACAAGAATATTGTCCGTTATCATTCTAACAGCGACAAAGGCACTTTGGGTCGGTGATATAATATCTGGTAGAATGCTCTTAAGACGAGCAGCCAACATCTTAGAGATTATCTTGTACAACACATTGCATAAACTAATTGGACGGTACTGCGTTATAACATCTGGAGAGTCCACCTTGGGTATCAAAACTATGGAAGTGTCATTCCACTCTGACGGAATTTGTTTCGAATTTATCGCTTGTAAAACAGCAGCAGTAATTTCCTCCCCAATAATATGCCAGTATTTTTTGAAGAATATTGCGTGTAAACCATCCGGGCCCGGGGCCTTCAAATCCCAATGCTATGGACTGCTTTACGGACATCGTCAGCAGAGAAAGGTGTCAACAACATATTATTCATCTGGCTAGTTACCTTACACTGTACCTTTTGTAACAACGCAGGGTCCGTGTGCTGTACCTCTGAAGTGAAAAGGTCCTCAAAATAATGCTGGATGTGAGAATTAAGATCATCCGTACTCTCAATGAGTCCACCATTTTCATCCTTCAGTTTTTTAATGTAGTTCTTTTTCCGTCTAGCGGCCGCAAATGCCTGGAAAAAAGCTGTGTTTCTATCACCGAATTTGAGCCAATCAACTCGAGATCTTTGCATACTCTGGATCTCCTCCAACTCCAGTAAGTATTCCACAAGTTCAGCCAATTCTTTCCTCTTCTCTTCATTCTCATCTGTCATAGGGCCCAATATTACTTCTTCCAGCTCACACTGAGCCTTTCTAAGTCGTTTCTTGGGTTTTTTCAGAACTCGCTGATCCCAATCATGAAAGACCGAATGTATTCTTACAAGTTTGTCAAAGACGACCGGGACAGCAGGGTCATTCTTCATTCTTTCCCATGTGTCGTGAACAAGATTTGGGAACTGCTCCTCTCTCAACCATCTAGCTTCAAACCTTTTCGGACCACCTTGGGTAGAGCTTTGAGTCACATAAAATTCAGTATTCAGCAGCAAGGGTCGGTGGTCAGAATGATTAAAATTACAGTGCTCTATGCAAGCATTAGGGAACAGATTGGCCCATTCATTATTGATCAATCCTCTGTCTAACCTTTCCCGTATTCTCCCTCTTCTCCATGTAAAGATGTCACCGACGTAACCCGCATCATGTAAATTGCAGTCATCAATTGCCTGTTGAAAAGCTACCATATATTGTTGTGGCCGTGGGTTACCCCCCTCCTTCTCATGCAGGAACAGAATTTCATTAAGATCACCCATCATCATCCAGGGGAGGTTATTATTGCTTTGGTGCAAATCTCGCATTCGGCCCCATGTCAAGTGTTTGTTCGCCCATCGGAACTCTCCATACATCCCAGTGAATCGCCATGTCACATTATCACATGTGATCTGAACATCAATGAACATGGGGTCTAGCCGAAGTCTTTGGACTGCTATTTCGTTTCGCCACATCAGAATTAGGCCTCCACTTCTCCCATTACTAGTGCACACCATCTTCTGATCCATCTTCAAACGTTTCCTTAAACATTCCGCCGGATAACTATCCAAGTGAGTTTCCGAAAGGAACATCACATCGGGACTAATACTTCGCTGGACATCCAGCAAAGCTCGAACTGTCGGTTCATTCCCGAGCCCCCGGCAGTTCCAGGATAAGAGTTTCATTGCGTCCGGCGATCACCCTCGAGGGGCGTCGCCGATTCTAACTCATCCTTATGGTGGGTGCTACTTCCAACAGCCTGCCCGTTCTGTGATCGAAACTTCTTCATGTTCATGCTTTTTTGTGGTGTATTAAAGAGCATTGAGTCACTCTCTTCTACATCTATCTCTCCTTCAAAACGATTAACTTTCTGTGCAAAGGTAGCCTCTTCCGGACTCTCATCCAGTTTATTCTCACTGAAAGGAATTATAGCTGTCTTGGGGTCTGTGATCCCATTAATTTTTCCGCCTGACGGATCAGCTGAGTTACTATCTTCTGTTGCCCTTTTCCCCAAGACGTTTTCAGTCGCCGGAAGCATTCTGACATCCTGATTTGATGTTGCCGGAACCATACCATCCCCATTCGCTCCTGCATTTTCAGTCCTATCCTTCTGGACATAAGTATGTCGCCAAATCATCGGATTTTCCCCACTGTTGCTCGGATTAGTTGGGTGATACTGCATGTTGTTTCCCCAGCCTCTTCCCATCCCTCGACCAACACCTTTACCCCGTCCAGCAAGATCGTCTTCACCACCTCTCTCTGTTTCAGCAGGACCGCGGCCCCCACGACCACCACCCCTTCCTCTTCTAGGTGCCATTAGAAAGCTCCCCCATTCGAACTTAGACTGATCATGTTCACCCGATCCACATTCTTCGTGCCAATGGCCCATTAATCCACACGCATTACAAAAAGTTGGGAGCTTCTCGTACTTCACTAAGTATTTCTCTGTTTCACCTCCCTTCGTGATCCCAACAGCCCTAGTTAACTTTTTGTTAACGTCAAGCTTCACTCTCACCCTGATAAACTCGCCAATAAATCCGTTTGGCAGTGCGACCTGCACCTCCTCAACCATACCAATCTGGGTAGCTAGATTCTGTAGTGCGTTCTTGCTCTTCAGGACTCCATCAGGCAATCTATGGATTTGGCACCACGTCTCCAGCCTATCCAATTTGATCTTCTCCGGGTTTGTAAATCCATCATACTCTGCCATAATCAGTGCCATACCACGAAAGTCCCAAGGGCCTTGGTGCATGGCCTTGTTCCAATCAGCAAGACAATTGAATTGGATCGAAAATAGGTTTGCGTTGATCCTTCGCCAAACCACCACCTGGGCAGGATTCCAGGCCGCCTTCATATCCGCTATCAACGCGCTCTGACTGAAGCTTTTTGTCGTTAGGAGCCGCCCTAGGGCTAGCCACTTCGGCTTGATCTCATCCACATCAAGCTCTTCTTCCCAGACTAGGTCATCTGCCTCATCATCCTCCAGATGTAGTCTTTCCAAAAGCTTACCCGTATCATCCTCCTGCCTTTGGGAACCCGATCCAGAACCCCACCCTTGAGCAGCCATGATCGCGGGTGTCTACTCACCCCGGTCGCCTGGAGGACTGCCGAGGGAAGGAAGAACCGCGAGCACGTAGGAAACACTCAGTCGATCGTCAAGCCGCCGATCGAGTCTCAAGGGAACTCATGGCAGTCTCGCCGCCGGAGGATTGGAAAACCCTAGGTTCGAGACCTAGGGGAAAGCATAATCGTACCGCCGCGGGTATGATGGACCTTCTTCATCCACTAACCTGTTTGGCCTGGCGGTGTGAGTGGACACGTGTCAGATAGATAATTAGGAGGTAACTACCATCGGTGGTAGATAAAATTTATCCTATATATATATATTTAGGAATGGAAGGAGTATTTGTCTTTCTAGATATTCCAGTATGAACTACATAGTGATGTATATAGACATAATTTAGCATATAGATTCATTCATTTTCCTTTGTATGTAATCTATAATTGAATCTCTAAAAAGATAAATATTAAAGAACGGAGGTAGTAGTTGCTACGAAATCACTAGATACCTTTTGCAAAGGTTACTCTCACCTTCTGAGGGGCTAACAAATGACATCGTGAGAGGTGTTTTTTCATAGATTCGTTGTGTAAAATACTTTATCATTTAAATCGTGCATCTTAATTTCTAATCATTTTCATCGTTGGATTCCCCGTGTCGAAATATTCAAAACTAGATCCCATGTTAATAGATTTTTGACCAACAATTTCTTCCATTTTCCCCTTTTCAATAGGCATAAATGTGCTTCTTGTGGAAACAAATATGTGACTCCACAAGAATCAAATTTGTTCTCTCATATAAAAAATGCACTTTTTTCCTCTTCCGAGAGACACAGTTGCCTCTTGCGGAAGCAAATTAGTGCCTCCATAAGAGCAAATTTGTGTCTCTCATAGAAGAAAATATGTGTCTTCACGAGAAGTAAACTTGCGCCTCTCGTGAAAGAAAAATAAACATGTTTTTCCTTTTAAAAGGATAACCTCTTGTGAAAGAAAAAAGAATGTGTTTTTTTCCTTTTTCAAGAGGCACAACTGTGCCTCGAGAAGAACCAAACATGTGGCTCTCATTGTAGCAAAAAAACGTATTTTTTCATGCAATTTGTTTTATCAAAAAATTCCATCAAAATCTCAGGAAAACCAAGTGAAAGCCAAGAAAACAAGAGAAAACATCTAAACCTTGAAAACGAATACAGAAAAGTAAAAAATAATTCCGAAGGAGCGTGTAGCACACGACACATGGCGGCGGCTGAGAGCGCGCCAAGTCACGCGCTCTGAGTCCACCAAAAGTGACCCTTGAGGGGCTCCGACAAGGGGTGTCCCTCAGTTAGTTGCTATATAGCGATGTATTACATGTCTGGGTTGTCTTATTTAGCATTGTCTCTTATATTGCTCACTCGCCCGTACAGAGTCACTCCCCCGTTCGGTAAGCACATCACTGGCTGGTTCATTGTGCAAAAAGAAATAGTACTCCTAGTCTTGTAAAATGACCTACCCCTTATTTTCTTGAACAATTTGAAATGGACAGTTGTTCTTTATTGGAAAAACCATAAATTTGAAAATAAATTATGAATTGAAACAACGTTCATAGATTCAAGAAAAGTTTAATATTTTGAAAAAATATTTATGAATTTTGAAAAATAATTGGAAAGTTGAAAAAGTTCAACCATTTTTTGAAAAGTATTCAGGAATTTAAAATAAAGTTAGTGAATTTAAAAAATTCACGAACTTGAAAATATCACTAGTTTGAAAAAATGTTTAGTGATTTAAAAAGTGAAAAGGAATTTGAAAATAAAAAAATAAAAAGGGACAAAAATAGGAACCAAAAAGAAAGAAAAAGTTGGAACCTGCTAAAACCGAAAAACAACTTTTTATAAGGCGTGAAGTCCCATTCGTAATAGAGAGGACATAAATCTAATTCGCCACCCTAGGGAGAAGAGGAGATGAACCGCTACACCACCATGCATCTCTAAAACCATCGACATTCCCGTCTACATCTCCATATCAATCATCCCCTAGCCATTTTTCATGGCTTCTAATCGAGATAAATCACATACAGTGACATTGTAATGCTATTACCAATCATTCATCTAGAAAGTTTGATCTAAAATTGCTTTCTTATGTGATTCTTGTGCGATGTGTGAGTAGTACCCTCTGGCTAAGGCCTGATGCATGGCCTTCCAACACCATATACTTGTGCACAATTTTGCTGGTATTGACTTTAGGATCAAAAATTATATTTATGCGAGTCACAACATATTTTTACCTTGTGTATTTCTTGTTCTAAGGTCCTATAGGTACCCAGATCCTAAGGATCGACCAGGGAGCAACTAAAGTGCATAGATGATTAGAATACTATACTGAAAAGTGATGAAAATAAGGACAAGTACGGTATCTAAAAGAAAACCTCTGAAAATATGAGCTGCAATCATTAAACGCCCAGTATGTTGATCTAAAAAAATCCTTTATAATCAAGCTAACCTTAAGAGAGGGTAAGTGCCTTGGTTGGACAATAGAATCACAACGAGGGTACTAGTCTGTCATGAAATTTTTAGGATGCATCCCCACGTATACATGTTGACAACACATAATAGTAGTGTCTACCAGGACATGTTGGATATTTAGATAAAATCTCAGGTGCACGTATACAGCTGTAAGTTAAGACCTTAAGCCCTGAACTATTTTCCTAATATTGTTTTCTCTCAAAAAACTTTGTGATTTCGGTCCGGGTAGTTGGAACTCTTAGCAATGAGAGAAGTTTGCATGAATCATCTTTTAATCAGCAATTCTTCATGTGGGGTTGATACCCAAGGTCACCTCTGTGAGAAGGAAGGTACCATCTACATACAAAACCGAACAAAGTTAATCACGTGAACGAAATATTCACTAAAGTATTAGCTCAAACATCAATAAACCATGAAAATTTAAACCATATTTGATGATAAGATCTTTGTACGGGCTAATTATAGTAATTTTCTGAGCAATCTTTTTTTTTGTAATTGTAAGTCATGTTTCAGTTGCGTTTTTTGCTTGTTGTGCTCTTTAGAAAGATTGATGCTTTACTTGTTTTGAGTTATATATGTGTACCTTTTTGTGTTTCACTTTTGGTTGAGGTATATAAACTCAATCATTCTTAGATATACTGCGTCTAATAGTGGGTAATAGCGTTATAATGTTCATACATGCGAATATCCTTCGATGCAAGAAGAACATGTCAATCACACAAACGAAGACAAGAAAACCCAGTAAAATAAACTCCAAAATTACATGGTTGATGATTGGTCATAGTGCTGGTGCACAACAAGCCAGCAAACACCCCCTCGCTGCACCTGTTGTTACTAGAACGAGCCATGATGTGAAAATTATTTCATCTGCAATTGCTACCATGTCGGTGAATATAAGAGGGTTTTGTGTTTTAACTATGCGATGCACAATCTAAGCCTCGATCAAAGTGTGTTGCAAAAAAGACTTAAATAGGGAGATAACATGCTCTCCCTGCCCCCCCCCCCCGACGTTAATGATCATTCGCTCTAGAAGGCTCAAACGAGAGTACAATGTTGTTTTCTCTAGGAGGCTCTAGCCACTATGCCTACTTCCTCGCACACTACTAGAGAATTGTGCATGATGTGAAGGCAGAATTGTCATGCTGCACCATCTTGTGAAGAGAGAATTGTCATGTTACAGCAGAGAAACTTGCCATGTATTCCAACTTTACGATGCCGTGACACATAAAGTTTCCATGATATACAAAAGAGAGTTGCCTCCATGTTTAGGATTTACCATGCTACATCATAGAGTTTTACCACATAGTTATTGATTGCCTTGTTGGAACTATTATGTAATAGCATAGGGAATTGCCATGCCATAGAAGAGAAAATGGCCCACATGTTCAATAGCTGCCATGCTGGTAGGAAAAGATTGCCACATTATATATATTTTTGTTATGATACAATGGAGAAAGTTGGCACACATGTCCAGGATTTGCCATTCTACAACAGAAAAAAAAGACATGGTATATAAGAATTTATCATGCATTTTTTGGTAACTGTCGTGCTACGCAAATAAGTGTCATATACTATGGATTTCATGTATGCATGTCCCGTTTGCTCTAATGGATAGATAGAAGGAATGTTTGCGACGTTCATTCTCGGAGGCTCAAACAAGCGAAGAGTGTGTCCATGGGATTGTCATGTGTCACCACGTTGCACACGGGATAACCTTCTCAGAGCACGTTCGTCCTATAACATTTCAAAAGAAAAAAAACTTTCTGTTGTTGTTGTTAAGATACAAAGAAAATAACTAAAGATTACAACGTTCGCTCTCGGAGGTAAGGTATTTGTGTTTCAACTTTAAACTCACAGCGGCACCAAAATTGTAGATATCTCAAATATAGAGATTCCTGCGCAACATCACAGCTGATGCGCCTCCTCCTCCACATGTATTTCTTTGATGTTATGCTCTCTGGATGATGGTGAAATCAAGTTTAAGTTATGAATCAATCTCGCTTCTCTATCCTCTTTCGGAATATACGCGGTCACGGTCTAGGTGACGTTGATAAATGTAAAGACATTCTCTCCGAGGTCATCGCGCAAAAACCTTGCACTGCGATATTGCAAGAAACAAAACTAGAATCCACACCTATCCCTAAGTTAAACTCCTTCATGCCCCGAACGCTATACCAAGTCATTTCTCTCCCTGCTATTGGTTCTGCTGGCGCTATTCTCTCCGCGACTCACTCTCACCATATTTATGTGTTGGAATTATGCCCTAGATGCAATAATAAATATAGTTGTTATTATAATTCCTGTATCAAGATAATCGTTTATTATCCATGCTATAATTGTATTGAATGAAGACTCATTTACATGTGTGGATACATAGACAAAACACTGTCCCTAGCAAGCCTCTAGTTGGCTAGCCAGTTGATCAAAGATAGTCAGTGTCTTCTGATTATGAACAAGGTGTTGTTGCTTGATAACTGGATCACGTCATTAGGAGAATCACGTGATGGACTAGACCCAAACTACTAGACGTAGCATGTTGATCGTGTCATTTTGTTGCTACTGTTTTCTGCGTGTCAAGTATTTGTTCCTATGACCATGAGATCATATAACTCACTAACACCGGAGGAATACTTTGTGTGTATCAAACGTCGCAACGTAACTGGGTGACTATAAAGATGCTCTACAGGTATCTCCAAAGGTGTTCGTTGAGTTAGTATGGACCGATACTGGGATTTGTCACTCCGTGTGACGGAGAGGTATCTCGGGGCCCACTCGGTAATACAACATCACACACAAGCCTTGCAAGCAATGTGACTTAGTGTAAGTTGTGAGATCTTGTATTACGGAACGAGTAAAGAGACTTGCCGGTAAACGAGATTGAAATAGGTATACGGATACTGACGATCGAATCTCGGGCAAGTAACATATCGAAGGACAAAGGGAATGACATATGGGATTATATGAATCCTTGGCACTGAGGTTCAAACGATAAGATCTTCGTAGAATATGTAGGATCCAATATGGGAATCCAGGTCCCGCTATTGGATATTGACCGAGGAGTCTCTCGGGTCATGTCTACATAGTTCTCGAGCCCGCAGGGTCTGCACACTTAAGGTTCGACGTTGTTTTATGCGTATTTGAGTTATATGGTTGGTTACCGAATGTTGTTCGGAGTCCCGGATGAGATCACGGACGTCACGAGGGTTTCCGGAATGGTCCAGAAACGAAGATTGATATATAGGATGACCTCATTTGATTACCGGAAGGTTTTCGGAGTTACCGGGAATGTACTGGGAATGACGAATGGGTTCCGGGAGTTCACCGGGGGGGAAACCCACCCCGGGGAGGCCCATAGGCATTGGGGGTGGCACACCAGACCTTAGTGGGCTGGTGGGACAGCCCAAAAGAGCCCTATGCGCCATAGGAAGAAAAATCAAAGAGAAAAGAAAAAAAAGAGGAGGTGGGAAAAGGGGGAAGGACTCCTCCTTCCAAACCTAGTTGGACTCGGTTTGGAAGGGGAGGGCTGCCCCCCTTGGCTCGGCCGAAGCCCTTAGGGGTCCTTGGACCCCAAGGCAAGGCTCCCCCTCTTCCCCCTATATATACGGAGGTTTTAGGGCTGATTTGGGACAACTTTGCCACGGCAGCCCGACCACATACCTCCACGGTTTTACCTCTAGATCGCGTTTCTGCGGAGCTCGGGCGGAGCCCTGCTGAGACGAGATCATCACCAACCTCCGGAGCGCCGTCACGCTGCCGGAGAACTCTTCTACCTCTCCGTCTCTCTTGCTGGATCAAGAAGGCCGAGATCATCGTCGAGCTGTACGTGTGCTGAACGCGGAGGTGCCGTCCGTTCGGCACTAGATCGTGGGACTGGTCGCGGGACGGTTCGCGGGGCGGATCGAGGGATGTGAGGACGTTCCACTACATCAACCGCGTTCACTAACGCTTCTGCTGTACGGTCTACAAGGGTACGTAGATCACACATCCCCTCTCGTAGATGGACATCACCATGATAGGTCTTCGTGCGCGTAGGAAAATTTTTGTTTCCCATGCGACGTTCCCCAACATTATGTCCTAAACCACTCTCACGGAAGATTCTCAACGTCCCTCAACCTCTCTTGCCCGGTCTCCGGTGTCAGCCTCACCATCTCTAACAATTATGTCTGTGTCAACGCCCGTTGAAAGCAGATTTCCTCCAAGAACTCAAAGACATCGCACCCTCAAACTCCACACCGTGGCTTCTTATTGGTGATTTCAACCTAATCTGGTTGGCTTGCGAGAAAAATAATAGGAACTTTCTGTAACAACTAAGATGCGGCCCTTTCCTATTTTGGGGGCGATGCCTCAAAAGGGAAAGGGGCGCATCTAAACGTTTCGCAAGCGAGATAATCATAACATTACGTAACTGAAGAATGACAAGTAGGGCATACACTTGTCATCTGACAATAGTATAGCATAAAGCTTACAGACACACAAACATTCAGAGCATAGTTTAGTCCCACTACGGACAACATGAAACAAGTAAAACTATGACATCCCGCATGTCGGCCCACGATCACGACCACGGCCTCATTCCTCCGGATAGTTCACGTACAAACGGCCACAGTCCTCATCGAACTCCCACTTCAGCTGGTTGTCATCAGGATCTCCTGCGTCGAGCGTACATGTACCTATTGGGGTTTGTAGTAATCTGTGAGCCACGGGGACTCAGCAATCGAATGACCTTGGTATCAAATCTAGCCAAGTTATTAGGTGAGAAAGGTTTAGTGTATGGGTTTGCAGCAATCTAAGCATATATGATGGCTACCTTACGATAATCAGAGTAATCATATGGTGGTCTACGCGAGCGATCAAAAACTAGATTCATCACTAAGTGACCCTGAACACCTACTTACGTCAAACATAACCCCACCGTGTTCTCGATCGAAGAGCGACCTCTGAAGGAGACAGTCACGGTTATGCACAAAGTTGGCAGTTTCATTAGAGTTACTTCAAGTTGTCTAGAACCGGATGTTAACAAAATATCCACATTGCCACATAACCGCGGGCACGTCTTTCCGAAAGATTAAACCCTACAGGGGTGCTCCAACTAGTCCATCACAAACTGCCACGGGCCGCAAAGTAATCCTCTATCACGAAACTCGTGATCTCGTCGGATTCCTTAGAGGAAAACCTCAACTTTGAGGAGACCCAAAGTTTCACCGGGATTCCTATACGCAAGATATATCGCTAAGGTAAGACAAATCTAGCAAGACCTCCCAACGTGTCGACGATCCCGATAGGAGCCGCGTATCTCGTTCTCAGGACACGGCGGATGAGCACTACGTACGGTGGCCGGATTGACATCCCCCGAGTTGCCCCGGGTGGCCCTGCAAGTGGCTCTAGTTTTTTGGACCAACACTCACGAGGAGCACTGGCCCGGGTTGTTGATTAAATCCTCGGGGTAGCTATTCCCTATGCAAATTATTATTAGGTTATTAGCAGATTAAAACCAATGTTGGGTCCAGCCAGACAAGCCTTAACACTAACGATTTATCAAGGGGGTCCCCATAACAACCCCGAACGTGTTAGGAGCGATCAGTTATGGAACCAAACACCGGTAGCCGAAACTAAGGCGGCAACAACTAAACAAATCACCCGGCAAAGGCTAGGCCTTCCGTTATTTACCAAGTATATAGGTGCATTAATTAAATAGTAGTTTAAACATAATGATATCAAAACACCCATGTTATCACATGGAACAGCTGGCACCTGCAACTAGCAAAGCTACTCATTAGAGGTTGAGCAAGCCTACTTAGCCAAACAACATTTGCTAGTAGAGGGGGGTGTTTGGGTTCATGGCAAAGACAGGTGGCATTATATCAAGTGGTAGGCAGCGAGCATGCAATGAAGGAAACGTGATTCTAAGCATAACAAAGCTAGATACGGTGTCAAGGTCACGGTCATCTTGCCTGTGATGTCGTCAGCTTGGAACTGCTCTTGATCTTCCTGCACGTACTCTCCAAAATCCACGTACTCGCTCTCCGTTCCCTATGCTACCCAAGATAAGATAACAGTCAATGAACACCGGCAAGACATAATGCAACAATCAATATGATGCATGTGTGAAGAAGGAAGTATGCATCACTATTCTAGTCACTTTCACATGCATTAGTTGAGTTATTTGAATTCTGGACAGAACCTCATATTAAGTTATATTGACATGCATGAATATGGCATGAGCATGTGTATCACGAGAAAACGATGCAAAAGCATATAAAGAACATAGAGAACGGAGTCACGGATCAACCGAAAACTACAAAACAAATTATGAAGACCTACGGTTCAAAACAGCCACAAACACACTCTAATGGCACTCCCTGGTGTAACCAGGATGTCACATGAACAAGCAACAAATTATAAGTGGGGTGGTGCATGGGAACACACGACACCATCAACAATGCCCACACAAGCTTCAAACCAATACAAACATACAATCTGTTTTCAACAACAACATAGCAGTTTGCCTACAATATTTAAAGTAGCTACAACCCTCTAAATGAATCAAACAAGATATGAGACAGAAGCCATCCAAAAGCTCTAAAACCCTGAACAAGAAGCTAATGCAGAGGAATCACCCATGAGCAGATCTATAGACACTAACTTGGACAAAATATCACAGTTGCTGGGATTTAGTGAAAATCACAGATTTTCACCAGCTGCTTATGCTTTGAAGCATTTTGGCAGCCTCCAAAAAGATATCTACAGGAAGTGTATAAGCATGAAATTTAACAGGGAGCTAAACAAACATAAAAGCTCACAAACATTATTTTGTTGCATGGGCTAATTCCCAACACAGGAGCTAATTCACACAAGACAATAGGGGAAGAAAATAACATCAGATTCCCAGACTTAGTGAAAATCACAAGGTTTCACAAACCTGTCAGTTTCAGCCAAGTGTTCACTTTGACAGGGCACAATAGGTGCATACAAATTCCTAAGAACAAAACAAAGACCCCATGCTGTAGAGGCGTCCACCCACTACCATTCCAAAAAGGAATCATCCACAAAGGGTCATAGCACCACCTAATGTAAAGCTCTAAACATGGCATCATATCAGAAAATAACAGTTTTATGAAGTTGCTACAAAGTGAAATCTGACTGCACCATTGGATTCCTGGGATGATTCTACCCCAAAATCATATATCATACATGGGTACTTCCATGTAACATCAAAGCACAAAGCTAGCTCGAAAATGAGACATAGAATCCCATAAGCTACAACTTCTATCATCACATGTAGAGCTAGCACATATTGCATCACCTACACATGCACATACACTAGGACAACAACATCCTATCTAGGCATATCATGGATTCACTAACATGTCACACCAACATATAGAAATAGGTGTTCATCCACACACACACATACATACATGTGCACACACATACACATGCACATGTATATACATGGACTCACACCACACCATCTACACCTACACATACCCACACACAAGATCCACTCAGACAACACCATATGCCTATTTGCAAACATGAGGGATTAGGCCCTCTTGCACAAGTGTATGTGCTCACTTAAGCACACACACACAACACCATCTAGCACACTAACTACACACCCACAAGCACTACCACTAGTGCAACATGGAAACAATAGAAGAAAACATCAGACAAGCCCTGCTGTAAAAGGAAGCAACACAAAATATATATAACAACAACAAAAAAAGAAATGGAATCAACAAAAGGGAGAGTGTGGGGTTCGAACCCACAACCCCCTGGGTACACACGCGCACACACTACCACTCGGCTACTGCATCGATGCTTACCAGAGAGGGGAACATAAGCAGGCTAAGCCTCTCTGGCGCTGCCCTGCTACTGGCGAAAAACAAAGAAAAGAAAGGGCTCCCGAGAGGGGATCGAACCCACGACGCACGGCGTTGACGCACGCTCGGTTGCCATTGCGCTACGGGGAGGGATCTTAACAGGGAGGGCCATGTCTCCTTTTGAGTAGCCCCTCTGCACCTGCATGCTACCACGGCAGCGACCGGAATAGGGGAGGACGACGGCGTTTCTACAGGCAGCAATCAACGGGGAGGCTACTGGTGTAGGGATGCGGCGACCTAGGGGAATCCATTCCCCAGCCTAACTAGGCGAGAGGGCGGCTGCAACGGCGGCGCAACGGAGTTGCTGCTCCTAGCCATGGCAGAGCACGGAGGTGGCGAAACCTACGCTACGGCGAACAGAGGCTCTACGACGAGGGGAAGAGGAAGGGGGAGGAAGTGTCGCTCACCCTACGCGACGAGGAGGAGAAGGAGGCCCGACGAAGAGGAAGAAGAGGCAATGCAGCGGCGACCTTCTGCTCCTTCCGCCCGAGACGACAACAGCGAGGAGGGGCCGACAGAGGAAGGGATCCACCCTCCTAGCACCGAAAATGGAACAAGGGCGGTTCCAGCATCCTCGCGGACGCCTCGGATGCCGCGGGGGAGGCTGCCGGCGACGAGGAGATGGCGGGGACGACGATGCTCTCTCTCTGAATTCCCTCTCTGTGTGAATCTCTCGGGAGACTTACGTGCAGAGGGGGAAGAAGGAGGGACAAGGAGGGAGAAGGAGGTGGCGGCGGGGAATAGGAACCCTAGCACGCATGTCGAGGGGGAGGCGCTAAATAGGGTGGACGGGACGGCTTGACGGCGACGGCGCGACGCTCTCTCTCTCTGAAACCTGACGGAAAGCAGGGAGGAGGGAGACGCCGTCAGAGAAAGAAGAAGAGGGATGGGGAGAAGGCCGCTCAGGCGAGAAAAAGGGGCGAGGCCCAGGTGGAGGAGGAGTAGGCCCGCCCACCTCCTTCTCAGTGTCAAGGATTCATATAATCCCGTATCTCGTTACCGGCAAGTCTCTTTACTCGTTCTATAATACAAGATCACGCGACTTAAACTTAGTCACATTGCTTGCAAGGCTTGTGTGTGATGTTGTATTACCGAGTGGGCCCCGAGATACCTCTCCGTCACACGGAGTAACAAATCCCAGTCTTGATTCATACTAACTCAACGGACACCTTCAGAGATACCTGTAGAGCACCTTTATAGTCACCCAGTTACGTTGTGACGTTTGATACACACAAGGCATTCCTCCGGTGCCAGTAAGTTATATGATCTCATGGTCATAGAAACAAATACTTGACACACATAAAACAATAGCAATAAAATGACACGATCAATATGCTATGTATATAATTTGGGTCTTGTCCATCACATGATTCTCCTAATGATGTGATCCCGTTATCAAGTGACTATCAACTTTGACCATCTTTGATCAACGAACTAGTCCACTAGAGGATCACTAGGGACAGTGTGTTGTCTATGTATCCACACATGTATTTGAGTTTCCAATCAATAAAATTTTAGCATGGATAATAAACGATTATTATGAACAAGGAAATATAATAATAACTAATTTATTATTGCCTCTAGGGCATATTTCCAACAAGATGATGACATGAAATGAAGCCACATGAAATAATAACTTATATAACATCCACAACATGGTTCACAAACTAGGACAGGATCCAAATAAAGAAAAGGATTACATATGGGTTGTTACACTTCCACACCTCGGAGGCGGACCTGTTTAACACGACCATCTCGGACTTGCAGCTTATCAAACTGCCGCTGTTAGATAGATCCTTTACCTGGTCTAATAATTTCCTCTCTCCGACTTTAGAACGCCTTGACAGAGCCTTCTTTAACCTCGCTAGGGAAGGCCGTTTCTCAAACTGAACCATGTCTGTGCTGACGTGTTTCTCCTCCGACCATGTCCCCCTCATCGTTAACGTATCGTCTCATATCTCTATTCCCACCTCTTTCAATTTGAATCCTTCTGGGCCATCCACTCGGTCTGCAAGCGGATTGTTACCGAGGCCTGGCCCACTATCCTCCCTCATATCTCTTCAAACGTAGCCCTTGCCACCGCCATTAAGAGCACGAGAGCAAACCTCAAAATCTGGTCCAAAACTATCAGACATGTCCATCAGCGAGAAATTGAATGCAAGCTTATCATCAATATGATCGACACACTAGAAGAAAAACGATCCATCTCCCGTCCTGAAGCCTCTTTCAAGATGGTCGTCATAACCGCCCTCTAGTGTACCATCCGTTAGAAGGTTATCTTCTGGAAACAAAGGGGGAAGGTAAAAGCCATCATAAATGGCGAGGAGAACTCAAGATTCTTTCACGTCTCTACTTCCGAGAGGTTCCGCAAAAACAACATCGCCATCCTATAGGAAAATGGGGTCGAATACTCCGCTCATGACTCCGAGGCCGCCATCCTCTACAATTTCTTTCAACATCTTCTCAGGTCTCAGCACCCCGAAAACACCGATCTGGCTCTTCGCACTCCAAGACCTTTACCCCACACAACCCCCTCAGCTACGCCATGTGGACTCCCCCTTCTCAAAATCAAGAAATCCATGATGCCTTCCTCCAAATGAACATTAATGCTAGTTGTGGCCCTGACGGCCTCGGGCCAGGTTTCTTCCACAAATTCTGGCACAACATTAAACATACGATCCTTCCTTTCTTCGACGACTTCACAAAACTACGTGTTGATGTTGAACACTTCAATACATCTCACATGATTATGCTTTTCAAGAAAGAATCCACCAAATCCCCGGATGACTTCCGCCCTATATCACTTCGAAACTGCACGCCAAAGGCGGTCGCTAAGGTTATCACCAATAGAATTAAACCCCTAATCCCTCTTCTTATCCACGGAGACGAAACTCGCTTCATCTCTCGCCGATGCATTGCTGAGAACTTCATCTACGCTTCTGACATCCTTAGTGCCTGCCACATCACGAAGGCTCTCACTATGGTTCTCAAACTTGACTTCCAAAGGCCTTTGACTCTATTTGTTGGGAGTCGCTTCTCCTCCTCTTGCTCTCTAGAGGTTTCTCGTCGACCACCGTGAACTGGATTCGAACTCTCCTTGTCTCTAGCAAGACGACGATCCTTCTAAATGGGTCTCCTGGTCCATGGATCACGTGCAACGTTGGTCTACGATAAAGGGACCCACTATATCCCTACCTCTTTCTTATAGTCGCGGACCTCCTCCAACGCTTAATCATCCACGCCTCCTTGCCCGACCAACTATGCCACCCGATTTACAAGGGCAGACCACCCACTTTGCTCCAATATGCGGACGACACCCTAATCATTGCCCATGCCTCCCCTCTGGCTGCGGCCACGCTCAAAGACATCCTGGACAAGTTCGCCCTCACTATCGGCCTTTCTATCAGCTTCCACAAAACTACCTTCGTACCCATCAACTCGGGCCCCATAACCAGCGTTACTATCGCCCAAACCTTTGTCTGTGATCTTGCCTCCTTCCCCGGATTTACTGGGTCTCCCCGTCTCCCACATTCTCCTGCCCCGCTCTGCGTTTGAACCAATCATACAATGCTTCCTTAAGTACCTCTCTCGATGGGCGGAAAAACTCCTCTCTCGAGGAGCCAGGCTTACCCTCATCCCCTCCACTCTAGATGTCCTCGCCACCCATTTTTTGTCCGTCTCACACTACCCAAGAAGATCATACAATGATTAGACGCTATCCATAAATCATTCTTCTGGGCGGCGGAAGAAAATTGCTCCAGCGCAAAATGCCTTATCGCCTGGAAAAATGTGTGCACTCCCAAGCCGGCTGGCGGGCTAGGTATCAAGAACCTAGCACTTCAAAACAATTGCCTCCTCATGAAATTCTTCTTCAAACTGCTACAAAACCCGACTTGTTATGGGTGAATTGGTTCTTCCAGCACTACTCACTTGACTTCACGCTTAAACCTGCTCACCCCCACTACCTCTAGCGAATCGTCCAACAACAGTTATGCCACCTTCGTAAAATCTCTTTCGTCCTTACTAATAATGGCACTTCCACCTTCTTCTGGCTCGATGCTTGGCTCATGCCAACTCCGCTCGCTGAAAACTCCCCCCACCTCTTCTCTCACTCCACCTATCCCTTCATCCTGGTATCTCATGTCATGCATAATGGTTTACTCGCTACTCTTCGGAACTGCGTGACCTCTGTGGCTTCTGTCGAGCTTGCACCTGTTTTGTCTTTGTTGCAAGATGTCTCCATAAGCGATACGCTAGACGACAGGTTCCTCACCCACGGATCCGCGTTCTCCGCAAGGTGCACTTACTCCTTGCTCTGATCCGCCCATGAACTTGATCTCAATGCGGGGTACATTTCGGGCTCCAAGGCACCTATCAAGGTAAAGATCTTCGGTTGGCTACTCTGTTGGGATAGGCTAAGCATGATGGCGAACTTAGAGCGCAAAACCATCACATCTGTGATGTCTTGCCCTCACTATGACACTTCATCTAAGGACGTGACGCACATTTCCCTCCTTTGCCCACGCGCGGCTCACATCTGGTCCCGCTTGGGATTTCAGGCCCCGCGCTCCATCGACCGAATATGGGATACTCCTACACCGATTGGCCTCGACATCGACATTTGGCCTACTGTCGCCCTATCCATCCTATGGAAATTATGGGACTCTAGGAACGCTCAAGTTTTCCGTAACGAGACTCAGTCCCCCCTACACAATATCCGGAATATTGTCTCAGAATTTACGCTTTGGACCTTCAGATTTAAGGACCACGTTAGCAGGGAGGCTGCCGTGTCTTTGCGCCTTTACGTGTCCTCTTAATGTAATCTGTAATGTAATTTGCAACTTGCCCTTGGGTGCCTTTGAGTAATATATCCAGGGGGAGAATATCATACGGAAACCAACATTTGGTGGAAACGGGTGAAAACCACAAAAATAATTGTTTTCAAAGTTTCAAAAAAACTGAAAAAATAAGGGATGTTAAGAGGATGATGTATTATTGCCACACAAAAATTCAAATTGAAACACATTATGAGATGTGAGCTATGAAAAACACAAAATCAGCTTTGAATAGTGCTAAATAGTAACGTCACTATTCAGAGATAAAATTTGTGTGTTTCGTAGCTCACGTCTCGTAATGTGTTTCAACTTGAAATTTTGTGTGGCAATAAAGCATCATCTTCTTAACATCCCGTATACTTTTAGATTTTTTTGAAACATAAAATTATGATTTCCACGAAATTTTAATTGAATATTGGTTTCCGTATGACACTCTCCCATATTCATGTGGGGGTCCTCTCCTCCGTGATTGTTCAAAAAAAATAAAATTACAACTGAAGATCAGTTCTTGGGCCCACTCGATCTGCTGCCGCTGTTTCTCAGACAACACGGTAAAGCACCAGCAGGTGCAGGTTCACCAAATCAAACTTGTATCTGAAATCCAGTAACGTCCTGACCTGCATTACATTACATGCCTTTGCAGCTCATTAACAGAATACACAAACAAGCACAACGCATCTACCCAAAGCATATGTACATGGGTCGCATCATACGCAGACTGATCGGTACCACTCGTATGCACCTATGGTACTGCCACACCCTTTTGTTTCCACCCCCAATCCGTCCGGAAACATATCGCCCGGAGGATCAATAATGGGCACCAGCATGATCATGCACGGCCCGAAGCAAATATTGTGTTCATTCTTTCCATTGCCGACGGACTGCTATCCTGCAATCCCGTCCGTCATGTGAGGCTGCCGCTGAGCACGGCGGATGCCTTTGCCACGGCCCTGGCGACCCTGTGAACCTCGTGCTGCACCAGCTTCCACGACGCCGAGGTGTTGCTCCTCCTGGCGGTGGCAATGGCGTCGGCTATGCCAGGGTACGACGCGGTATCCCAGTCGTTCTGCTCCGACGGTCCATAGATCTGCCACAGGCGACGCCCGCAAAATCAGAACTGGCCACAACTACGAACTGGGAGATCAGGAGATGCCGCGGCGAACCCCACGGAAAGAGAAGGTGCGGATGAGTTGTTCACTGACTGACCAGATGCTTGTACCAGGCTTGCTTGAAGATGCCTTCCCGGTTAGTGAAGGCCCGCTCCGCCTGCATGAGCCGGTCGTTGAGTGCCCGGATCCTCATCGAGTCCTTGCTCAGCTGCTTGCTTGACAGCTCCCTTTGAATATCCTGACACCGATTCTCAAGTTTAAAAGCTAGCATGTATGCAAGATTTTGTATTGGCCGAGCAGAAATTCTGAAGCAACCGAGTTACCTTTCGCTCGCTGTTTACTTTGGCAGCTGCCTTTTTCAGAGCTCTGATTGAGTTGTACAACGGGGAACAACTGACAGCCGTCCCCTCGGTTTCCTTCTCTACTACTTTTGTGTATGCCTGACAGAAGACATAAAAGAGAAGAAATTTCAAGTTCATAAGGCTTGGAGCGATCTTCCTTTTTTTTTTTTTTTTTTTTTTTTTTTTTGTATATGTATCTGCCTCCAAATGTTGTTTCGTTCAGTGGACGGTGTTACCTCAAGCTCGGTGGTGTAGGACATGTAATCGAAGGGTATGATCTCTTCGTCAGCAAGTCTTAAAGCCATAATTCCCCAGATGCTAGCAGCTGTGAGATGACAATGTTGGTTACGCTGTGCAGCTACAAAGTACTAACACACATCACAAAGAGGAAAACGGCGCTGCACCTGCGACATGCCTACGGAACCCAGGGTCCGCGAACTTCTCCACCCACACGAAATCATCGTATAAAGAGTGGTAAACAGGATATCCTGGACCTGTCAAAGTCCAAGGAGCCCCATTAGACCATCATTAGGGATACTAGAAACCGCAAGAATCAACAACACGAACTGCCCTACCTTCTCCAAATATCAAGTTGGTTGATGGGATGCCAACGTGTTGGACGAATGCTGCATAGTCTGACCCCCCGTTGCCTAGTCGTTGAATCTTCATGCAAGAGATCAACGACAATATGTTAACTAAAGTAAATAGCTAAGATGGTTTTCAGAGTTGGAACTGAAATTTTAAAATGAAGATTCAGAAATGAAATGTCCCAGAAACTGCAGGTTTCATTTTACGCGCAAAGGAATCAGGAGTAGGAGTTTGACAGTAATTAGTACTATACGCCGTAAGTGATAACTGATAACAGTGTGCTAACTGTAGAATCAAGTCATGTTACAACTCACCCTGGGAGAAGCATTGGATTTGACCCATGAATCATAAACCGTCTGAGATGAATTGTCGGGATCTTGAACCTTCGTAAATTGAAAAAACAGAATGTGTTGACATTTTGAACATCTTAATAAAAAAATAGCATAACCATGATACTGTCACAGACAGGTGGTTCAGGGTTGAGAAACTCACTGTTCAGTGTTGATCACTTAACAGTTACTCTTTTTTTATGACCAAAACCAAAATAACTGACTATCATTTATTATTCGTTTCTATGTGAATATACTTTTTTGTCTGAACAATATGCGTACCAGTTTAATTGTTTCCAGGAGTAGCTCATCAAGTTGGGGAGTTGCAGATGGGAGTAAAACCGGACCGGCTACCGAAACATCAATATTCAGATACGCAACTGCCCTCGAGGAAAGCATCTCCCTGTTTTCCTCAACCCATTCAGTTGATCCAGTCTGCATTAACGTAAATTATCATCACCATTGCAGTTGTTTTTAAGATGCCTAAGTATGTGTAGCAAAAGAATGGGGTGTCGGAAGAGAGATGGACTTACCAACCCATACTCTTCTGCATCCCAGCTACAGAAAATGATGGTTCTGCGAGGTCTCCATCCTTGCTTTTGCAGCATCGAAAACCTTTGAGCTAACTAGATGAGGATGAAATTCCAATATTCAGAAGGAGCGGTCAGTATTACTGTATTATGCCAAGGTGCATAGTTCAGAGAAAAGAACAGCCTACTAGAATGCTGAGAGCATATGTTTTGTCGCTTGTAACATACCTCGATCATAGCTGCTGTTCCGCTGTTGGGGTCGGCGGCTCCAAACGTCCAGGCATCACGATGATTTCCCAGGATAACATATCTGTATCATGAAACGTTGAAATTGGTTAGCTTAGTCACAGCCGTCCTTAATACTCCCTCCATTCATAAATATAAGATGTTTTGGATATTTTAATATGGATGTAGTTAGGTCTCAATCGACTAAGGTTTAATCAAATCTCAGTCAAGTGACAAACATGTAAGAAAGAAAATAGAAAAATAAAAAAGAAAACTTTACACAGATCTCAATACAAGATCTCACGGATATAGCATCGACTGAGACTTAGGAAGACAGTTTTAATATGAACTACACGCGGACTGAGATGAGTTAACAAACACATTAAAACATGCTTATATACATCCGATTCAGAAAAAAAGTACTTATAGAAATAAAGGGAGTAGTAAACAAATAAGACTGGAACCGCAACTAGGCCTAACTGCAAATTGACACCTCTCTAATACCGTTGTACCAAACCATGACGAAGTTGGATCAAAGTGTTTGCTTCCACATAAACTAGCTTGAGGAAAATAAAATAAAATAAAATGCAACTCCAACTTGCGTACAGATTTATCGCAGCGAAAGCAACAAATCAATTTTCTGTATACATAGCACAAATCAAGTACCCCATATCCACTTGAGAATTCAGATTGATATTATGAAGTTGGAGTAGCTGAATAGGAGCAGATCAGATGCTTTGTCTTGGAAATATAGAAAGGGTGTAGCCGGAGGAGACTCTGATCAGTAAAGTGGAGCCCAAAGTGGTATGTGGGTTCGGAAATTGTGGTGTTTGATTAAAAATTGATATCTTGTGTCTTACAACGATAGTACTGTGACTCATAATAGAATTGGATGCACCAAGCAAGCAAAGTAACGTGCACTTGCCAGGATATCATATATTTTACGGGATGAAATTAGCTACAGCTGAAGCTGAAGGTCTACGGATGGTCCAAAAGCAGTGGTCGGTATTTGGAAGTGCTAGGTCACGATGCATATTTTACTACAACTTTTTTTTGAGGGCATTTTTTTTTGACATGTTTGAGGGTATATTTTACTACAACTTGCAGCGTAATGGAAGCTTCCCCGCAAAAAAATAAGCAGAAGAGTCCTTTTAAAAACGAAAAGTTATACTCCACCTCCACTATACTTGATTAATGATAGATGATGCAGGATGAGAGAGAATGAGTTACCTGTCCGGCTCTTCTGCGCCTTGGATCACCGCGAAGACATTCTCAATTGTTGCCATCGTATCATTGCCCTGCAAATTCCAAACAAAACCATCACGCAACAATCAGAAATGTCTAACTTGTGAACCGTAAACAATCGGGTAAACGGGACAAAAGCGCCTCGAATTTGACGTACGTACTTGATAGGTGAGGTTGAGCACGGCCGGCCCTGGGCCAAGCCGGTACACGGGGCTGCCGTCCCGGCCCTGCCAGCCCGCCGGCGCCTCGGCCCCGCCCAGAACCCGCTGGATCTCCGCCGCGTCCCGCGCCGACACCGGGAGCGCCGGGATGCCCGGCATGTCGTCGGTGGCCATGGCGTCCTCCACGCTCACGCGCTCGCACCCCTCGGACGACGCCCACATCGGCGTCGTCGGGTCGCCCACGCCCCGGAACAGGCTCCCCACCTGCACGCCGCTCGGGGGCAGCCACCGCGAGTTGGGGAACGTGCCCTCCCCGGCCGGCCCGCCGTACTCCAGCGGGTCGGGGTACACCAGCGCGGCCGCGGCGCCCGCCGCGCGCGCGTTGTGCACGATGTCCTCGCAGTGGATCCTCCCGTACCGCGCGAGCGCCACCTTGCCGGCGACGTCGACGCCGCGGGAGGCGAGGTGGGCGAAGTCCTCCTCGCGGCCGTAGTTGGCGTACACGGCCTCCGCGGACACCGACCCGGAGGCGGAGTAGGCGAAGAAGGTCGGGGTCACCTCGGCCGCGGCGACCGCGTAGGGGTCGTTGGGGTAGGTGTCCTGGGTGAGGGAGAAGGGCTTGGCGGCGCGGCCGGGCCCCGCGGAGAGGGAGAGGGAGCGGTGGACCGGGTAGGAGAGGAGGACGGAGTAAGGCGTGATGTGCGCGGGGATGGAGAGGGAGGAGAAGGCGTGGAGGACGTAGGCGGCGGTGAGGGAGTTGGCCTTGGTGCCGGCGACGTGCGGGTGCAGGGTGAGCGCGCGGAGGTGGAAGGCGGCGGTGTTGTTGGAGCCGAGGGAGAGGAAGAGGGAGCCGAGGTTGCGGGACGGGGTCGGCGGGGAGCGGAGGACGGCCAGGAGGAAGAGGGAGACCGCGGCGGCGAGGACGGCGAGTATAGACGGGAGGAGGCGGCCGCGGCGACGGGGCTTGATCGGCGGAGGCGAGGGGGAGAGGAGGGAGGCGGTGTCGAGGCGGGACATGGTGGCAGGGGGTGATCGGGTGCAGGGGAGAGTGGTCAGGGCGCTCTGATAGTACGTTGTAACGACTACCTACATTTGAAGTGAACGGGATGCTCTGCTTTGCTCTGTTTTCACCGAGACGTCCGCCTGCCGTCTCTTAATTTGCGCCGATGGCGACGCGTTGTGTTGTTATGTTACACACAAGAGGACAGTCAGTGGCGGCAGCCGGCAGTTGCGATAGAGATGCTACTGCTTTTTTCTGCTTTTCCTGTCAATATAGAGAGCTTTGCTGATCGGATTACATGTTGAATTATACTCCCTCCGTTCCAAAATAAGTGTTTTAAGTTTAGTAATGTAAAGTTGAGACAATTATTTTGGGACGGAGGGAGTATAAAAAAAATCACGAGCAAGGTCTCCAATTTCAACTTCGAACGAGAATCGTGACAATCGAGAGATCAATCATTTCCATGCAGTCCACCTCCATTACCGCATGCGTGTAGCCTCGATGTTTGGCAACAGTACGGCAACAATACGTAGGATGACCACTGCTATGACCATTCACCAAGATGAAACTCTTATACCTAAAAAAATAAAGCTTTCTTAGGGCATCTCCAACACCCACCCTCAAACCACCTGCATTCATTCGAACAACAAAAGTCATTCAATACGGGTTTTTATCGATCCGCCGAACGGCGAGGACGTGATTTTTCATGCAAACTGGAGACAAGCCTTGTCGCGGCCGTTTCTGACCGTCATGGCCCACCAAAACCCACTTCCTTGACCGCGTGTAATTCCCGTCCGAAACGATCAACGCCGCTCCAGAGCATTAATGATTGTATTCATGTCCGGCTAGAGCGAGTGCGACCTTTCACTTGTGTTAGCACTGAAGCGTCACCGCGCGACGCTTCCTGGTGCAAGGGTCACCCGTTCGTCCGTCTGTCGCCCACATTAATCACACACGGTTACCGAGAAACCTACTCCAACGCCACTCATTTGTCCGCATGCCGCCACAATTGCCATTCACCCCGCAAGATATAGTCCAACCCCGACCATAGCCGCCACTCATCTTCCTCTGGTCTCTTTCTCTTGTCTGCGCTATTCCCATGGCCTCCTCAGACTCGGAAGCTTTCTAGGACGGGCTCACACCGAAGTAGAAGAAAAAGATGGCCCACATTGCTCTCAGCAGGTAGCCGGAGGCTCACAACGAGTCGACGCCACCCTCCTCGCTGGTGCATTGCACTATGACCATCGACGAGGCTCGTGCCCATTACATGGACATGCTGCGGGACAAGCGGAAGGAGAAGTTCCGGGAGGTGTAGGTCAACACAGCCTACAACCTCCATCTCCTTGAGGAGCACTGACATGCGGAGGAGCAGCTCGACGTCGATAGGGTGATCGCGCCGGACGCAAATGGGGCGAAACTGCTTGAATCCTATTGCACTGTCCGTCATATCCACCTTGACTGCTAGCGGTACAGCCAGCGCCAGGAGGAACTGGAGGCCGCCTACAAGTAGTTCGACAAGGCGGCAGACGAGGTGTGGGGCAAGAGCGACAACGAGAAGGACATCGCCAACACCTCCCAATCCGCCCCACGCCGCCACGACCATAAAGTCGGCACGTCTACGGGCGCTGCAGGTAGCGAGGAAGAGTAATGCTTGGTAGGTTGTCGTCGCTCGGGTCCCATGAATGTCATCGCATTTCCCCACCACCACACGCCAAGCTTAGCGGGCTGACAAATGTCGGCGATGAGCCGTTCAAGTTGTCACGCGCGGGGCTTGCTGGGAATAAGATGCAGAAGGCAAAGGCAAGTGCGAGAGCTTCAGTTCTCCGAGCTCATGGCAGTCCAATGGGGGAACGGGAGCCGACAACCATTTAGTTTAGGAATTATACCTTCAGAGAAGGATGAGTTTTCTTTTAGTTTAATGTGTTCGAAATATAAAGAATTTCGTCATGTTTATATGAAAGCCGCCCCGTTTGCATGAATCCCTTACCTATTTATTTAAAATTTTGTTGTGTCTGCACGAATTTCGATCAGTTAGTTCATTTTGTTCTTGAAATGTTTGTGGGCAGTGTTGCATGGCGGCTTCAAATATCTTGCACGCGGACACAGTTTGAACGTAAAAAGGGGCATTTACGGAAGAGAAATAGTAACCCGGCTTGGAGATGCCCTTAGGCCTCTTTTGGTTCATAGGATAAATATATTATATGAATAGAAAATTTGTAGGATCCGCTAAAAAACTTATAGGAAATGAGATCTCATGTATTTCAAATCCTATGCATTAGAACAGAAATATATATGCTCTTTGGTTTACATCATAGGATTTGTATTCCATCGTGTATAGACTAATGTTTATTTTACTTTGAAATGAGAATGATAGGAATAAATCTTACGAAGGAATGGGATTCTATTCCTACAAGTCAAAGGACTATAGGATTTTGTTCTATAGAAATCCTATCCTATAGAATTCCTACAAAATTCTTCCAAAACAAAGGAGGTCTTATTATACATTAGTTAATGGTTTAACTGAAAACACAAAAATATACACAAAGGATATTTACAACCAGACTTAGCAAATTTGGCTCCTCAAATGCGTGCGAGCATGGCTTGTCAGTGCCCGACAATTTTGAGCCCCTATTTTTCTGTGGCGGACTGACCTCGCACTTCCTAGAGAGAGAGAGAGAGGGGGGGGGGGGGAGGGAGGGAGGTAGAGAGAGAGAGGAGGGAGGGAGGTAGAGGGAGAGAGAGAGAGTAATGAAAGATAAAATATGGTCCTTGGTCGACCACATCCTAGGTGGCGGACTGACCTCGTACTTCCGTGGGCCCTCACATTCTCTCTATATATGGTCTGGATATGAAGGTTTTGTGGACATCTTGGACGTACGAGGTTGAAGTGGGGCCAATTGAGTCATCTTTTTTCCCTTCTCTCTCGTGTGTGGGTAGTGGTTGGCTTGTCCACCGAGACGTATAGGGATAATATGAGGGGTTTGGATGTAGATGCTCTAAAAACATCTTCGATGCAAACCCCTAAAACAAATACTGTACTTGTACATGTAGCGTCCCGGGACAGTGATATGGGAGCTAACCATCCAATCATGGTCGCATACATTTCAAAGCAAATTTCAACAAAATAGATGAGTTTCATGAAACCAGATGATTTTAAAGCGAACAAAATTCTTTAAAATTTTGACATATTTCAACTGAAAAAGTGAATAGACTTTTTTTAACCAAAACTAAACGATCACTGGCCATGGCAGAGTTTGTGTCCAACGTCTTGTCTTCCCCATGTCCGGCAACACGTGCGAAGCCACACTATGGCTGTGTAGTCAATTGACTGCACAACTTTTGATCAAAACCTTCTAAATATACAAGTAAAATTTATCCATAAATTCAGAAATACTATAAGATTTACAGAGGAATTATAGTTGACATCACAGATTTATTGTTCTGGCACCGCCACCGTCCGACAAGATCACCGGTCGTGAGCTGTGGAAAGTGCAGCAGGTGGAGGGTCATGACGGCGTCCCATGTGTTACTCTTCTTCGCTCGAGTTCATCGTGTCAACGACGTCGCATGTCGAGGGTCAACCTTCTAGTCGTGATGGCACAGCCGACACAAAGCTAGCATATGCCTCCTCTCCGGCCACCTTCGTGTCGATATCCATGAACATAGCACCCATCTCCGCTCGTAGGACGTGCATCCGCCACCGCACATGGCGGATCTCACAGGCACTGCGCATGTATCAGTACAACACTCGCTGGTCATCCAGGAAGCCCAGATCCTCCGCAACCATGGTCGCGGTGAAACCATCATTAGCATGCTTGCTAGTGATTCTCCTCCACGGGCTTGTGCTCATTGAGGAGGCGGAGGTTGTATATTTGGTCCACCTACACCTGACAAAACACCGACAATGGCGACACCTGCTAGTCTTCCACCATCACGTCGTCTAAGTGCGATCTCGCCTACTTCAGGGTGATGTAAGCATGGACCATAATGGTTGGTAGCACTAGGTTATCACCGTATTCCTCGTAAATCATCTCATCACCATACTGCCCTCCGGCGAGCTCGCCAGCAAGCCAACTGAAAGAGCATGGTGCCCCCACATTTGGTTTTGGTAATTAACAATAATCCCTATGGACTAATGGTTTCTTTGAGTTATACTTGAAGGGTTTGTGCATATGTAATGCTTGAATACCATATGTTGGCTTCAAGGTTGAATATAGAAGATTATGTGATGACCAAGGTGTTATTCAAGGAGTTATCTAGAGTTTGGTCATCTGAGAGTTGTGCCTATTGCAAGCATGTCTTGAAGAATAATATTGTGTGAACATTCATGTTTACCTTCAAGACATCATCTTAATGAGAAGAAAATATACAAGTTTGGTCAAGTCAAAGTACAAAGAGTGGATTCAAGTTGGCCAACACACAAAGTGTAGAAGATGTATGGAGTGGGATCATGTGATATCATGGTATGGTAAGCATTCACTAGTAGAAAATGGCCCATTTGTCCCAGTTCCAAAGGCCCATTAGCCCCAGTTCCGGAACCGAGACGGGACTAAAGCCCAAAAGCTTTAGTCCCGGTTCCTTTACCAACCGGGACAGAAGGGCCTCCACGTGGCCTCTGCGGGGAGCCCAGGCAGGAGGGCCTATAGTCCCGGTTGGTAATACCAACCGGGATCAGGAGGTGTTTTTTGTGAATGGGTGTGTGTGTTGGGGGTTATGGAGGGTTAATTTAGGGGTTTCATATTGTGTTAGCTAGCTATTAGAGAGAAGTGTCCTCTCTTTCTTCGTGATATAGAAGTAACGACTTTAGCAAGTTATCCTCGGTCTCTTAGGTATTGTGGCGTACCGACCATTCATTTACGACATCTGGGCTAATGAACCCAACGTCGAAGATTCATACACACATGAATCTAATCCGCTTCCCTTTCCCCAATGATATAATAACAAATCATCATGATAATCATGATCAACATCATCATCATATTAATATAAAAACTCTGGCATCACTATAGCTAATAATCATCATAGTCATTACCACCAACACTATTTAAGCATCATTTTTGTCAATGAGACATCATATAACAAAAGTTGGTCACTAGTCATAATCACAACTCCTCCTCCTCCTCCTCATCAACTATAACACATTGTAGCACATAATAACACATTGTACCTAGGACCTACTCCTCTCTCATAGGACCTACTCTACTCTCTCTTAGGTAGAATATCATAAAAAAAGATAGGCCCTAACTCTCCATTATGGAGAATGGAGATCATCTTGTTTCCCATTCTTGGCCTACGCACAATGTTGCTTTCAAGTAGCTCTCTACGACTGACCATACATTTTTTCCAATCTTTGATTGTCATTTCATCGGTTTTAGAAATCCGGTATGGACATGAGTGATGCAGATACCTAGGCTGACCTGGTCGTGTTGGTCGTATGCTCATAACATCAACGCAACCTCTTGTAAACATCATATGAGGCACACAATCTTGCGGGATTTTCTGTTGAAAAACATAATATTAACTTTGTAGCTAGCAATGTAGTTTAGTTTTACAAGAAATTATGCAAAAGATGCACGGATGTCGTAATAGTAGAAAATCTTACCATGCAATCTCCATGCATGTTACCGTAGTTCACCACGTTCACTAGTGGCACGTATTGACCATAATGTGGGGGAGTTTGCTGATAGGTATTGTAATTCTCAAGATCATTGATAAATGCAACAAGATGATGTTTCTCCTTACAAGTTAATTCCGCTTCATCAATGTAGTAATAGGTTCTGTCTACCATCTTTCGTACATTTTTCGAAGAACAAAAATAAGTTGTCAACTATTTTTAAATAAATAATATAAATTACTTAATAAATATGGTTGAGAAACTCACATAATGGTAGAACTAGATATACGAATTAGAATCCTTGTAATCGATTTATAGACCCCCATATTATTAATTTTGAAGACGTGTTCGGAACCCCCATCGTAAATCTGACGCATGCCGGGATTTATCATGGGCTGGCATGTGTAGGCACCCATTTGAGTCAGATGAGGGTGCCACACAACATGGTATTAGAGCGCGAGGCTGGCTGTAGGGGACACTAACTTAGAACGGTGTTCCTACCGATCGATAGCAAACAATGGAGATCTGGTGTTTTCTCCGCTTCTCTCATGGGTTCTATTAACTGACAGATGACCAATGTTTCATGCGAGCCAAGCCTACCTAACTGTCGAGCGTGTCTTTTTCAATAGGGAGAGACTGCGTCGAGGGAATCCATGAATTAGCCAGTCCCCTATATATGACCCCCTATCCAGTTTATTGCCTATCAACTCCAAAACCACCCAAGCCAGAAGCAAATCCGCACCTCCAGGAGAAGGAAATTTGTGCTTCTCGCAGGATAAAGAAAATATGTTTTCGCCTTATCAGTGAGGCATACACGTGCCTCTCGCGGAGCCAAAATTGTGCTTCCACAGAAAATAAATCTGTACCTCTCGTGAAAGAGAAATATGCATTTTCCCCTCTTTTCGAGAGGCATAACCGTGCCTCCACGAGAAGCAAATTTGCGCCACTCGTGGAAGAAGAAAAATACATTTTTTATTTTTCAAGAGAAAGCAAATATATACCTCCACAAAAAACAAAGGACTCAACTAGATAGCGGCGCCGCACCCAGGTACTCCGGTGCGGCGGCTACCATATCCATTGTACACAAATGCTTGCAAAAAAACAACGAGGACCGGTGCATGCACATGCATGTACTTGCGATATGTAATCATATGATGTGTTTAATTCTTCCTTCTTTCATCATATATGCATGTAGTGATATCATTAAAGATTCTCTTTAATGTTTGAAATTAAAAAAGATTTATCTATAAAACCGTTAACTCAAACGATGATCCGTTTTCATTATTGGCTTTCTCGCGACGAGTTCTTCAAAATTAGATCCCATATCGATCTGTTTCGTCAATTATTTTTTTCGTTCATATTTGCCATATTTTTTGACCCATTTGTCATATTATTAATCACTTACTTGCCTGATAAAAATAACTTGATTGTCACTTTTTAATGTTGTTTCGTACAAAGTCTTGTACTCCCTCCGTCCCGGTGTATAAGTCATTCGCGTAGTTCTAGGTCACCGATTTGAGGAATTAAATATGTGTTATATGTCATGAAAAGTATATCACTAGATTTCTACACGGATGTAGTTTCTAAATATATATTTTTTTATCACATATGATACATATTTAGATAGTTAAATTGTCGACCTAGAACTACGCGGATGACTTATAAACCGGGACGGAGGTAGTAGCAGTTTTCATTATACATAATATAAAAGCATGTCATAGGTTGTGTTTGTCAATTTGAAAATATGTGAACCTGTCATATTTACATACAACTTTACCAGAAAACTATTTTGTGTGCTTGTTAATTTAACTATGCTGAGTTGTCATATTTACAAACGATGATCAAAAAAGATTTCTTATGGTCACCGGTTTTAAATATGTTGAGTTGTCATATTTTTGCGCGTAATCGTCTAAAAAAAGTTGTTTATACGTGTCAGTTTGATTATGTCGAGATGTCATATTTAAAAACTTTTTTTAAGATGTCACCGGTTTTAAATACGTTGAGTTGTCATATTTTTGCACGTAATCTTCTAGTTTGATTATACGTGTCAGTTTGATCTAGTTTTGAAGATTTCATTAAAACAAAGTGAGTGGTGAAAACGAATCATCGATCGAATTAAGGTTTAAGAGATAAAGGTTTTTGAATTCTGATCATAGGGACCGAATCCAGTGTGAGTCCGCTGCATGGGAAAGAATCGGTGCGCACACCGCTACTTAGATTTTCTCAAAAACAAATGTGTGCCTCTCACAAAATAAACACTTTTTTTGCGTTTTTAACCAAAACTTAAGAAAACCGGGCAAAAAGATAGAAAAAACTCATATAAAATCTGAAAACACGTACAGAAAAATATCAAGAAAATATTAAGGCAGCGGCCAACGTAATAAATGACACGCTATGAGTCAGACAAAATTATCCTTGAGAGATTCCGACAAGGGGTACCATTCAATTAGTGGCCCTCGCGTAAACAGCATGGACGCGAATTTGCTTGAGGGGTACATTTCTTTTAGTTTTATACAACGCCATACTCCCACTGGTCAATTCATTTCGAGTGATAGGGCAGAATAGCGGCTGCATCTTTAGAGGGCCGGGTTGGAAGTATGCACATCCAGCTTTTCATCCTACCTTTAGAGGTGTCGACACCATGTGATCATCTTCTTAATTTCCTTAGGCGTGTTAGATTAGAATTGCTAGCTGACAACTTAAACATGCTGGAGGCATACAGGGGAGTTCGTGGAATAAATACGATAAATAATGGGAACCCACGTCTCACGAAGTTGCACAAATTTGCACGCTAAATATACTATACGGGATGAAGTTTACGTGGACACAAATTTGCACGTCAAACATACTACGCGTCCATGGTCAGCCAACAAGTTCGTACCATCACTACAAGAGCCTCTGCCCATGTGACCACATCTACCGATTTTTCTTGTCTTTGTTATTAAGTTGTATTGTTTGGAATTTTGTCATTATCACTGCATACTTGATTAGAAAGATACCGGCTGTCCTGTAAATGGATCTCCATTAATGTAGATTCGGCCCGCCGTAACGCTATCTTAATTTAGCTGTCATGTAGGGCAAGTGAGATCAACATTTTGACAAACCAATATTGAAAGTTCTTCTGTTTTGTCGAATCTTGTTTGACAAACTAATATCGATACGAAGAGTCGGGTTGGAGTAAATGCATGTAAATTTTTGTGTTTTGATTCTTTTAAAAATGTTGATTGAGATTTGACCATCATTTGTAAAAAATTGAAATCTAACCCTTTTTCTATTGTGAGGGTCTATAACGGTAAGATATAGCAGCCTATCGTCAAAGTCCTGACGGTAGGCAACTTGGTCACGTAACGCATCGCGTCATTATTGTCACAGATGACGGTAGCATGTGCAGTTCTATCGTCAAAGTGTTCGATAATAAATGCGCACACGTACTATGTCTGATATTTAAATCTTTTTTTTGCGACAATGCTTTGGGACCTGAACGGCATGTTGTTATAGCCTATCGCTATAAACCCCAATGACAAAAAAATCAAATCTGATTTTTTTTAAACTAAGGTTATATCTGAATCTATTTTTACAAAAGAATCAAAAGACAAAATTTAGCCGCCAACGCACCCAAGGCGTGATGTTTTACACGCCGACCCCAAAAGCAATGGATCCTCACGTAGGTGGGAACTTGTTGATTCGTGATCCTCTCGTTGTCAGTGCCATGCCTTTTACATACTCTTGCACGATGTGCAGCTGATTTGATTTTTCGAGAGGATTGAACATTTGTCCGGATGTGTTTAACTGAAGTGGGATAGGTCCACCCAAACAAATGGTGTAGAATTTTGAAAACCAAGGCATTTCTAATCGGGGACACATGAACACTCGTAAACGTCCGGATCGAACATGTCTCGACGATGTAAGAGCAATTTTAATGCGTCGATCCAAACAAATGTATAACTTTTTTTCTTTTTATTTATTTGAATTGGCTGGGTCCTTGTTGTCCGCCTGTGTCCGACCAATGCGCCTAACCGATGATTTCTTGTCCGCATTCGAAAGCAAATTAGCATTAAAAAGACCAGCGGTTAGAGTTTATGCCAGCGGCCGTGCGAGCGCCTACAATTCATGTTGGCGGCCATGTGACCGGAATACATACTAGCCTTGAAAAAAAGCATCACACAGTTCATGGTAACGCATTCGCTAGCAGTCGACACACTTGCCAACACATAAAAAGGTCATACATCTCGGTCGTGGTCGTGCCGACACAGTTGCAGGTATACAAAAAAGATGGCGCTCTACGTCATAGATTAATCATCAAGCTCGAGCATCCCCTCCGCCTCTTCTCGAATCAAGGCCTCTTCCTCGGGGACACCATGCTGAAGTCCGCTGTCATGATCTCCACCTCATTCATCATGCAAGCGAGCACCATTTTTTGATTTGTTCTTAGGCTTGGTAGCCTCGATCTCGAGCTTCATCGCTTGGATGCCATCCTTCAACTAGAGATTCTTTGCGTTCATTTACGCCTGCATCTCGAGCTTCCACTCTTGTATTTCGGCCTCCATCTCGAGCTTCCGGTCTTGTATTTCGGCCTCCATCTCGAGCTTCTTCCTTTGGAGCTTCATGTAAGCCTTTATTTACTCTTCTTTATCTTGTCGAACATTCCTTTCTTGTTTCCTTTTGGGTAATCATGCCTTGCATAGTTTCTTGCATGGCAAATGACGCATCATCACGGTTCTCCTTCTTCTTGGAGTTGATCTTTCCCCGTGGCCTGTTCTCTCCTCGTCATGGTCCTCGACGGCTTGTGGCCCTCCATGCTTCTTGAGAGCGGTATATTGCTCCTTCAACTTCTCATCACCTTTCATGATCATCCAAAAATGGATGAGGGTGAACAGTTTGTTCCCGTGTTGGTCCTTGAATACTTCTAAAGCTTGGAATGCCTATAAATGAAGACACAAAATGCACATTTATATGTGCAATCGACATGCAAGAATCACATAAAAACGGGAATGGAGATGGAGGACAAGTGTATACTATGTCTTTGATGCTGAGGCCACTCACGAGTCGGTACATGATGCTCTCAAGGGTGGCATAAAACTTGTTGCACGCTTGTTGTATCTCCCTCCAACGCTTCGAGAGGGAAACCCAACTACGCTTGCTCTTGATCTTGTACGAGGGAACTTCTTGTGTTCATGGAATTGGCGATGAACTATCAATCAAAAGGTTGATCCCTTTTGCTCAGCGCTGATTATGTGATCTTGTCTAATATCCCCCAACATTCACAAATGAGTTTGTCCTCATCCTAAGTGTATATCTTCGTTTGAATGCTTTGGCACTTATGGTTTGCATTGGCTTGGGTGGTGAGGTTGTGGGCAAACAAAGGCTCCCCCTCAATGTCCACTTCATCCTCTTCTTCTAGGCCGTAGTCGCCCGGGAACTCGTGGCCCTTGCGTACGCATGTCCATTTGCGTCTGCATGTTAGGCCGCATATTTCGTCCGTTTGGACCCAAATGGACACGTGCTAACATTTTGGATCGTCGGGTTGGAGTTGCTCAAAGTTACCCAATGACATGTCACATCGGTCCGTGGATGCGTCAATTTATCCAGAATCCCATGAACCACACGCAAATTGGGGTAGTATGTGATACGTCCATTTTGCATCATGAATTCTTATTGATATTTATGTTGTTCTTGTCCATTATTCCTCATTAGGTTACAATTCTGATGCCTTTTCTCCCTGAATTTACAAGGTACATCATAAAGAGGGAAGTTGCCGAAAACTAGAATTCTGGACCTGAAAACCAAGAAAAAGGCTAAAGAATCAGTGGACTTCAAATGACGTGAAACTTGACGGAATTTTTTATGGAACATATCTAAATTATTGGGCAAAAATATACCAGCGGGGGTCCACCTGCTGGCCACAAGCCAACAGGGCGCACCTAAGGGGGTTGGGTGAGGGAGTCCGGGACTAAGGGGTCCTCGGGCGGCAGACCTATTTTCCTGGGCTGGTCTCATGGGTCGCCCTATGATTATCATTGTAGCTCGAATCACAAGAGGACACCGTATCCAGAGCGGACTCTTCCGAAGACTTGGTGTACGCTCCAAGGCAAGATAATAATATTAGCATGTTTACTTCATGGTATAACCGACATTGTGTAAACCTAGTACCACTGGTATCTATATAAACCAGAGGGTTTTAGTTTTAGAGGGTAGATTAAGATCATTACTCCTAGGGTTATAGACCACAACATACGATCTCGAGGTAGATCAACTCTGTATTCGATAATCCATCATCAATATGAACAAGAGCATGACGTAGGGTTTTACCTCCTTCAAGAAAGCTCGAACCTGGATAAACATTGTCTCCCTTGTCTCCTATTACCCCTCGATCCAAGACCCACAGTTTGGGACCCCCTACCCGAGATTCGCTGGTTTTGACACCGACATTGGTGCTTTCATTGAGAGTCCCATTGTAGGGGCGCTAGAAGGATTGATGGCTCGCTCGGCCACCAGCAATGGCATCAGCATTAGGGATATCTTCAGCCCCGGCCATATCCCTGTGTTTGGCAGCGTTGTTTCGCATGTTGAGGCAGCTCGTCACCTCGACCAGATCGACGGGTTCGCCCCGGGTCAGGGAATCAAGTTCGTCGACATAGATTACGTCGCCGATGCCCAAGGCGATCTAGTCCTTGGTCGGTTCTCGGCTTCGTCCGATGAGGCCAGAAACCCCAAAGCCTTGACTTCGAGTCTCCTCCCCGACTTCGTGTTCGTGACGGTGTCCACTTTGAATCTGGCCTCGAGCACGGATCCGACCATCGCGCTCGAAGATCGGGGGTTAACCTTGGCCAAGCACACTCCATGTGCCTATGCGTAGGAGATCAACTCTGCCAAAACCCCGAGGACTAGTCCGGCTGATCCCTCGCTATAAAACGAGACACTCATTCGGATCCGAACTATGGAAATTTCGGATGTCCCGACCCCGACCTAAGCACAATTCAGCTTCGATCCCAGTCACACGTAATTTTCTTTCCCACCCACCACCCACTTGATAGCCACTATCGATGATTTAACCGGTATGTTGGACTTCTCCTCGGATGAGGCCGAAGATACATATACAGATGTCGACACACCTGCTCGTCCCACAACTAGACGATGGACGGTCACCACCACCTATGATGTGTACATGGTGGACACCCCTATGGATGATGGTGCCACAGGGAAGAGCGATGACGACATCCTGATAAAAAACAGTGGTGATGAACCACCCACGTGTTGGGCAACGTCGCATGGGAAACAAAAAATTTCCTACGCGCACGAAGACCTATCATGGTGATGTCCATCTACGAGAGGGGATTTCCGATCTACGTACCCTTGTAGATCGCACAGCAGAAGCGTTAAGAAACACGGTTGATGTAGTGGAACGTCCTCACATCCCTCGATCCGCCCCGCGAACCGTCCCACGAACCGTCCCGCGATCCGTCCCACGATCTAGTGCCGAACGGACGGCACCTCCGCATTCAGCACACGTACAGCTCGACGATGATCTCGGCCTTCTTGATCCAGCAAGAGAGACGGAGAGGTAGATGAGTTCTCCGGCAGCGTGACGGCGCTCCGGAGGTTGGTGGTGATCTAATCTCAGCAGGGCTCCGCCCGAGCTCCGCAGAAACGCGATCTAGAGGTAAAACCGTGGAGGTATGTGGTCGGGCTGCCGTGGCAAAAGTCGTCTCAAATCAGCCCTAATAGCTCCATATATATAGGAGGAGGGGAGGGGAGGCTTGCCTTGAGGCTCAAGGAGCCCCAAGGCCTGCGCCACCAAGGGAGGAGGAGTCCTCCTCCAATCCTAGTCCAACTAGGATTGGAAGGTGGAGTCCTTCTCTTCTTTCCCACCTCCCTTTTTTTTCTTTTCTCTTTGATTTTCTATCTATGGCGCATAGGGCCTTCTTGGGCTGTCCCACCAGCCCACCAAGGGCTGGTGTGCCACCCCCAAGGCCTATGGGCTTCCCCGGGATGGGCTGCCCCCCCGGTGAACACCCGAAACCCATTCGTCATTCCCGGTACATTCCCGATAACTCCGAAAACCTTTCGGTAATCAAATGAGGTCATCCTATATATCAATATTCGTTTCCGGACCATTCCGGAAACCCTCGTGACGTCTGTGATCTCATCCGGACTCCGAACAACATTCGGTAACCAACCATATAACTCAAATACGCAGAAAACAACGTCGAACCTTAAGTGTGCAGACCCTGCGGGTTCGAGAACTATGTAGACATGACCCGAGTGAATCCTCGGTCAATATCCAATAGCGGGACCTGGATGCCCATATTGGATCCCACATATTCTACGAAGATCTTATCGTTTGAACCTTAGTGCCAGGGATTCATATAATCCCGTATGTCATTCCCTTTGTCCTTCGGTATGTTACTTGCCCGAGATTCGATCGTCACTATCCGCATACCTATTTCAATCTCGTTTACCGGCAAGTCTCTTTACTCGTTCCGTAATACAAGATCCCGCAACTTACACTAAGTTACATTGCTTGCAAGGCTTGTGTGTGATGTTGTATTACCGAGTGGGCCCCAAGATACCTCTCCGTCATACGGAGTGACAAATCCCAGTCTCGATCCATACTAACTCAACGAACACCTTCGGAGATACCTGTAGAGCATCTTTATAGTCACCCAGTTACGTTGCGACGTTTGATACACACAAAGCATTCCTACGGTGTCAGTGAGTTATATGATCTCATGGTCATAGGAACAAATACTTGACACGCAAAAAACAGTAGCAACAAAATGACACGATCTACATGGTACATCAATTAGTTTGGGTCTAGTCCATCACGTGATTCTCCTAATGACGTGATCTAGTTATCAAGCAACAATACCTTGTACATAGTCAGAAGACCCTGACTATCTTTGATCAACTGGCTAGCCAACTAGAGGCTTGCTAGGGACAGTGTTTTGTCTATGTATCCACACATGTATATAAGTCTTCATTCAATACAATTATAGCATGGATAATAAATGATTATCTTGATACAGGAATTATAATAATAACTATATTTATTATTGCCTCTAGGGCATAATTCCAACAGTCTCCCACTTGCACTAGAGTCAATAATCTAGCCCTCACATCACCATGCGAATTACATTGTAATAAATCTAACACCCATACAGTTCTGGTGTTGATCATGCTTTGCCCGTGGAAGAGGTTTAGTCAGCGGGTCTGCTACATTCAGATCCGTGTGCACTTTGCATATATTTACGTCCTCCCCTTCGACGTAGTCGCGGATGAGGTTGAAGCATCGTTTGATGTGTCTGGTCTTCTTATGAAACCGTGGTTCCTTTGCTAAGGCAATGGCACCCGTGTTGTCACAGAACAAGGTTATTGGATTCAGTACGCTTGGCACCACTCCAAGATCCGTCATGAACTGCTTCATCCAGACACCCTCCTTAGCCACCTCTGAGGCAGCCATGTACTCCACTTCACATGTAGAATCAGCTACGACGCTTTGCTTGGAACTGCACCAGCTTACCGCACCCCCATTAAGAATAAATACGTATCCGGTCTGCGACTTAGAGTCGTCCGGATCTGTGTCAAAGCTTGCATCGACGTAACCCTTTACGGCGAGCTCTTCGTCACCTCTATACACGAGAAACATCTCCTTAGTCCTTTTCAGATACTTCAGGATATTCTTGACCGCCGTCCAGTGATCCACTCCTGGATTACTCTGGAACCTGCCTGCCATACTTATGGCCAGGCTAACGTCCGGTCTAGTGCACAGCATTGCATACATGATAGATCCTATGGCTGAAGCATAGGGGACGGTGCTCATATGCTCTCTATCTTTATCAGTTGCTGGGCACTGAGTCTTACTCAATCTCGTACCTTGTAAAACTGGCAAGAACCCTTTCTTGGACCGTTCCATTTTGAACCTCTTGAAAACTTTATCAAGGTATGTGCTTTGTGAAAGTCCTATCAGGCGTTTCAATCTATCCCTGTAGATCTTAATGCCTAGAATGTAAGCAGCTTCTCCCAGGTCCTTCATAGAGAAACTTTTATTCAAGTAATCCTTTATGCTCTTCAAAAACTCTACGTTGTTTCCAATCAGTAATATGTCATCCACATATAATATTAGAAACGCCAGAGAGCTCCCACTCACTTTCTTGTAAATACAAGATTCTCCAACCACTTGTATAAACCCAAATGCTTTGATCACCTCATCAAAGCGTTTATCCCAACTCCGAGATGCTTGCACCAGTCCATAAATGGATCGCTGGAGCTTGCATACCTTGTTAGCATTTTTAGGATCGACAAAACCTTCGGGTTGCATCATATACAACTCTTCATTAAGGAAACCGTTAAGGAACGCCATTTTGACATCCATCTGCCAGATTTCATAATCGAAAAATGCAGCAATTGCTAACATGATTCTGATGGACTTAAGCATCGCTACGGGTGAGAATGTCTCATCATAGTCAACTCCTTGAACTTGTGAAAAACCCTTTGCCACAAGTCGAGCTTTATAAACGGTCACATTGCCGTCAGCGTCCGTCTTCTTCTTAAAGATCCATTTGTTCTGAATAGCCTTGCGGCCCTCACGTAGTACTTCCAAAGTCCACACCTTGTTTTCATACATGGATCCTATCTCGGACTTCATGGCCTCCAGCCATTTGTTGGAATCTGGGCCCACCATTGCTTCTTCATAATTTGCAGGTTCATTGTTGTCTAACAACATGATTGACATCACGGGATTACCGTACCACTCTGGAGCAGCACGTGGTCTCGTCGACCTGCGCGGTTCGATAGGAACTTGAACCGGAGTTTCATGATCATCATCATTAACTTCCTCCTCAACCGGCGTCGCAACGACAAGGGTTTCCCCTTGCCCTGCGCCACCATCCAGAGGGATGAGAGGTTTGACAACCTCATCAAGTTCTATCTTCCTCCCACTCAATTCTCTCGAGAGAAACTCCTTCTCGAGAAAAGCTCCGTTATTAGCAACAAACACTTTGCCCTCGGATTTGAGATAGAAGGTGTACCCAACTGTCTCTTTTGGGTAACCTATGAAGATGCACTTTTCCGCTTTGGGTTCCAGCTTTTCAGGCTGAAGCTTTTTGACATAAGCATCACATCCCCAAACTTTAAGAAACGACAACTTTGGCCTTTTGCCATACCACAGTTCGTATGGTGTCGACTCAACGGATTTTGATGGTGCCCTATTTAAAGTGAATGCAGCTGTGTCTAATGCATAACCCCAAAACGATAACGGCAAATCGGAAGAGACATCATAGATCGCACCATCTCTAATAAAGTACGATTACAATGTTCGGACACACCATTACGCTGTGGTGTTCCAGGCGGTGTCAACTGTGAAACAATTCCACATTGTCTTAAGTGAGCACCAAACTCGAAACTCAGATATTCACCCCCACGATCAGACCGTAGGAACTTGATCTTCTTGTTACGATGATTTTCAACTTCACTCTGAAATTGCTTGAACTTTTCAAATGTTTCAGACTTGTGCTTCATTAAGTAGACATAACCATATCTACTCAAATCGTCAGTGAAGGTGAGAAAATAACGATATTCGCCGCGTGCCTCCATGCTCATCGGACCGCACACATCGGTATGTATGATTTCCAACAAGTCACTGGCACGCTCCATTGTTCCGGAGAACGGAGTTTTAGTCATCTTGCCCATGAGGCATGGTTCGCACATGTCAAGTGAATCAAAGTCAAGTGACTCAAAAAGTCCATCGGTATGGAGTTTCTTCATGCGCTTTACACCAATATGACCTAAGCGGCAGTGCCACAAAAACATGGCGCTATCATTGTTAACTCTAACTCTTTTGGTCTCAGTGTTATGTATATGTGTATTATCACTATCAAGATTCAATATGAACAATCCTCTCACATTGGGTGCATGACCATAAAAGATGTTACTCATAGAAATAGAACAACCATTATTCTCTGACTTAAAAGAGTAACCGTCTCGCAATAAACAAGATCCAGATATAATGTTCATGCTCAACGTAGGCACTAAATAACAATTATTCAAGTTCATAACTAATCCTGATGGTAACTGAAGTGAAACTGTGCCGACGGCGATTGCATCAACCTTGGAACCATTTCCTACGCGCATCGTCACTTCATCTTTCGCCAGCCTTCGCCTATTCCACAGTTCCTGTTTCGAGTTGCAAATATGAGCAACAGAACCGGTATCGAATACCAAGGCACTACTACGAGAGCCGGTTAAGTACACATCAATAACATGTATATCAAATATACCTGATTTTTCTTTGGCCGCCTTCTTATCAGCCAGATACTTGGGGCAGTTGCGCTTCCAGTGACCCATACCCTTGCAATAGTAGCACTCTGTTTCAGGCTTAGGTCCAGCTTTGGGTTTCTTCGTCGGATTGGCAACAGGCTTGCCGCTCTTCTTTGAATTACCCTTCTTCCCTTTGCCGTTTCTCTTGAAACTAGTGGTCTTATTCACCATCAACACTTGATGCTCTTTACGGAGTTCAGACTCTGCGACTTTCAGCATCGCAAACAACTCGCCGGGTGACTTGTTCATCCCTTGCATGTTGTAGTTCAACACAAAGCCCTTATAGCTTGGCGGCAGTGATTGAAGAATTCTGTCAGTGATAGCCTCTTGCGGGAGTGCAACCCCCAGCTCAGCTAGACGGTTTGAGTACCCAGACATTTTGAGCACATGTTCACTGACAGACGAATTCTCCTCCATCTTGCAAGCATAGAATTTATCGGAGGTCTCATACCTCTCGATCCGGGCATTCTTCTGAAAGATAAACTTCAACTCCTGGAACATCTCATACGCTCCATGACGCTCAAAGCAATGTTGAAGTCCCAGCTCTAAGCCATACAAGACTGCACATTGAACTACTGAGTAGTCCTCCTTACGTGTTAACCAAGCGTTCTTAACATCTTGGTCAGCCGTAGCGGGTGGTTCATCTCCTAGCGCAGCATTAAGGACATAATCCTTCTTCCCAGCTTGTAGGATCAACTTAAGATTACGAGCCCAGTCTACAAAGTTGCTTCCATCATCTTTCAACTTAGCTTTCTCTAGGAACGTATTAAAATTCAGGGTGACTGTCGCGTGAGCCATGATCTACAACACAAATATATTCAAAGTGGACTTAGACTATGTTCAATATAATTAGAGTTTAACTTAATCAAATTATTTGCTAAACTCCCACTCAAAAATACATCTCTCTAGTCATTTGAGTGGTTCATGACCCACTTACACTAGCTCAAGTCCGATCATCACATGAGTTGAGTATAGTTTCAGTGGTAAGCATCCCTATGCTAATCATATCAACTATATGATTCATGATCGACCTTTCAGTCTCATGTGTTCCGAGGCCATGTCTGCACATGCTAGGCTCGTCAAGCTTAACCCGAGTGTTCCGCGTGTGCAACTGTTTTGCACCCGTTGTATGTGAATGTTGAGTCTATCACACCCGATCATCACGTGGTGTCTCGAAACGACGAACTGTAGCAACGGTGCACAATCGGGGAGAACACAATTTCGTCTTGAAATTTTAGTGAGAGATCACCTCATAATGCTACCGTCGTTCTAAGCAAAATAAGGTGCATAAAAGGATTAACATCACATGCAATTCATAAGTGACATGATATGGCCATCATCATGTGCTCCTTGATCTCCATCACCAAAGCACCGGCACGATCTTCTTGTCACCGGCGCCACACCATGATCTCCATCAACGTGTCGCCATCGGGGTTGTCGTGCTACTCATGCTATTACTACTAAAGCTACATCCTAGCAAAATAGTAAACGCATCTGCAAGCACAAACGTTAGTTTAAAGACAACCCTATGGCTCCTGCCGGTTGCCGTACCATCGACGTGCAAGTCGATATTATCTATTACAACATGATCATCTCATACATCTAATATATTACATCACATCGTTGGCCATATCACATCATAAGCATACCCTTCAAGAACAAGCTAGACGTCTTCTAATTTGTTGTTGCATGTTTTACGTGGTGACCATGGGTATCTAGTAGGATCGCATCTTACTTACGCAAACACCAGAACAGAGATATATGAATTGCTATTTAACCTTATCCAAGGACCTCCTCGGTCAAATCCGATTCAACTAAAGTTGGAGAAACCGACACTCGCCGGTCATCTTTGAGCAACGGAGTTACTCGTAGCGATGAAACCAGTCTCTCGTAAGCGTACGAGTAATGTCGGTCCGAGCCGCTTCGATCCAACAATACCGCGGGATCAAGAAAAGACTAAGCAGGGCAGCAAAACGCACATCACCGCCCACAAAAACTTTTGTGTTCTACTCGAGAAGACATCTACGCATGAACCTAGCTCATGATGCCACTGTTGGGGAACGCCGGATGGGAAACAAAAATTTTCCTACGCGCACGAAGACCTATCATGGTGATGTCCATCTACGAGAGGGGATTTCCGATCTACGTACCCTTGTAGATCGCACAGCAGAAGCATTAAGAAACACGGTTGATGTAGTGGAACGTCCTCACGTTCCTCGATCCGCCCCGCGAACCGTCCCACGAACCGTCCCGCGATCCGTCCCACGATCTAGTGCCGAACGGACGGCACCTCCGCATTCAGCACACGTACAGCTCGACGATGATCTCGGCCTTCTTGATCCAGCAAGAGAGACGGAGAGGTAGATGAGTTCTCCGGCAGCGTGACGGCGCTCCGGAGGTTGGTGGTGATCTAATCTCAGCAGGGCTCCGCCCGAGCTCCGCAGAAACGCGATCTAGAGGTAAAACCGTGGAGGTATGTGGTCGGGCTGCCGTGGCAAAAGTCGTCTCAAATCAGCCCTAATAGCTCCATATATATAGGAGGAGGGGAGGGGAGTCTTGCCTTGAGGCTCAAGGAGCCCCAAGGGCTGCGCCACCAAGGGAGGAGGAGTCCTCCTCCAATCCTAGTCCAACTAGGATTGGAAGGTGGAGCCCTTCTCTTCTTTCCCACCTCCCTTTTTTTTCTGTTCTCTTTGATTTTCTATCTATGGCGCATAGGGCCTTCTTGGGCTGTCCCACCAGCCCACCAAGGGCTGGTGCGCCACCCCCAAGGCCTATGGGCTTCCCCAGGATGGGCCCCCCGGTGAACACCCGGAACCCATTCGTCATTCCCGGTACATTCCCGGTAACTCCGAAAACCTTCCGGTAATCAAATGAGGTCATCCTATATATCAATCTTCGTTTCCGGACCATTCCGGAAACCCTCGTGACGTCCGTGATCTCATCCGGGACTCCGAACAACATTCGGTAACCAACCATATAACTCAAATACGCATAAAACAACGTCGAACCTTAATTGTGCAGACCCTGCGGGTTCGAGAACTATGTAGACATGACCCGAGTGACTCCTCGGTCAATATCCAATCGCGGGACCTGGATGCCCATATTGGATCCCACATATTCTACGAAGATCTTATCGTTTGAACCTTAGTGCCAGGGATTCATATAATCCCGTATGTCATTCCCTTTGTCCTTCGGTATGTTACTTGCCCGAGATTCGATCGTCAGTATCCGCATACCTATTTCAATCTCGTTTACCGGCAAGTCTCTTTACTCGTTCGGTAATACAAGATCCCGCAACTTACACTAATTTACATTGCTTGCAAGGCTTGTGTGTGATGTTGTATTACCGAGTGGGCCCCAAGATACCTCTCCGTCATACAGAGTGACAAATCCCAGTCTCGATCCATACTAACTCAACGAACACCTTCGGAGATACCTGTAGAGCATCTTTATAGTCACCCAGTTACGTTGCGACGTTTGATACACACAAAGCATTCCTCCGGTGTCAGTGAGTTATATGATCTCATGGTCATAGGAACAAATACTTGACACGCAGAAAACAGTAGCAACAAAATGACACGATCTACATGCTACGTCTATTAGTTTGGGTCTAGTCCATCACGTGATTCTCCTAATGACGTGATCCAGTTATCAAGCAACAACACCTTGTACATAGTCAGAAGACCCTGACTATCTTTGATCAACTGGCTAGCCAACTAGAGGCTTGCTAGGGACAGTGTTTTGTCTATGTATCCACACATGTATATAAGTCTTCATTCAATACAATTATAGCATGGATAATAAACGATTATCTTGATATAGGAATTATAATAATAACTATATTTAATATTGCCTCTAGGGCATAATTCCAACACCAGGGCCCCGCGTGAGTGCAAAAAGCCCAAGGCACGCAAGGGCAAGGAAAGAAATACGGGCATCGAAGAAAATGCTACCCCGTATAATCCAGAAAACTGCATTGACCCTGCTGCTCCCGAACACAAGATCGATGAATAGGAGGGGCATGCGGATCTAGAAAAACCAGAGTACCTCGACGATTTTGAAGATAGCAACTACCTCCCTTGTTTCGAAGAGGAGGATAGTCTCGGAGATGTGGATTTCATCGCCTACGAAGAACCGCTTGATGAAGAACAGTTCAAGCGGCCACTCATAGCCACTGCTCGAAGCCTAAAGACAAAATAACAGAAAATCAAAGCCGAACAAGTTTCCATCAACGAAAGATGGACCAAAGTCCTAGCCGTTGAAGAAGGGTACGTCAAGGAACAACAGGGACAAAACAAAAGTTACCCACGCTGCCGGTTACTCTGAGAGTTCGAAGACGCGTCCTTTGAGCCTGCACTCCCCAGACACACTCAGGGCGACATGCGATACCACCCCCCTTGAGGACGGGATAGGACGGCTGGAGAAGCCGGTGAACAACCTGAACATCTTTGGAGAAGAAGGAAATAGCCAACATAGCCGGAGACCCATCTTACCCGCGACACAACTTGAATGCTAACACATGACAAACAAGATCCATCCATGGGTCCAGAGGACGCACTCCCACTAGATGGGATGGGTACCAAGCTTGGCTTGATCAAAACGATAGAGTTCGGGAACCGCCTCGGGCCAGGACTTCATCCGACCTCTAGCATGACGTAGCTCGAGCCAGGGGTGCCGCTCACCCAATGTTTTTTACCGACGAGGTGATGCAACATGAGGTTCCTCAAGAATTTAAGCTTGTAAGTATAGAACAATCTGACGGGACAACACACCCAGCCGTGTGGGTCGAAGACTTTATTCTCCACATTCATATGGTCTGAGGCAATGACCTCCATGCCATAAAATATTTACCATTGAAGCTCAAGGGACCAACACGACATTGGCTGAACAACCTCCCCGAGAACTCCATTGCAAGTTGGGGAGAGCTCGAAGACACTTTGCGAGCTAACTTTCAAGGCACTTATGTCCGACCGTCGGGTTTCAATGACTTGAGCCACATCGTCCAATAGGCCACTGAGTCATCCTCGCAATTTTGGAATTGATTCCTCACCAAGAAAAATCAAATCGTCGACTCTTCGGACACTGAGGCATTAGCCTCCTTGAGAAGCAACATCCGGGATGAATGGCTAGCCTCAACGCTCATGCAAGATAGGCCAAGAACAATGGCAGCCCTTACCTCACTTATGACGCGCTTTTGCACAGACGAGGATAGTTGGCTTGCTCATGAAAACAACCCTCCTGAAAACCCCGGAACTTCTGAAGTTCGGGACGGTAATGGGAAGTCACGGTGCAACGAGAACAAACATCGACACAACGATGGTGAAGCCAAAGACATGGCAGTTAATGCTGGATTCAGCAACTCAAGGTTTGGACCGCACAAGAAAGCCTCTAAGGGGAATTGGGATGGACCGACCGTAGTGGATAAAATACTGGACATGCCCTATCAGATCCACGACATCTCAAACAAGCCCGCTACTCACACTAACGTAACCGTTGGGTGATCAAACATGTGAGCAAACCCACAGCCAAATCCAAGGCAAGAGTCCTCGCAACGAGGACGATGAGGAACCTTGCAGGCCGAACAATGGAGGCCAAAAGAAATTCCCTACCGAGGTCAAAACTATGAACATGAACTACGTCACACATTGATACGTCTCCATCGTATCTATATTTTTTATTGTTTCATGCCAATATTCTACAACTTCCATACACTTTTGGCAACTTTTTATACTATTTTGGGAGTAACATATTGATCTAGTGCCCAGTGCCAGTTCCTGCTTGTTGCATGTTTTTTTCCCGAAGAAAATCCATATCAAACAAAGTCCAAATGGGATAAAAACTTATGAAGATATTTTTGGAATATTTGTGAATTTTGGGAAGTGGAATCAACAGAAGGCGGTGCCCGAGGGGGACACAAGCCATAGGGGCGCGACCTGGGGGGTAGGTCGCACCAAGCAGGCTTGTGACCACCCCGTAAGGCGGTTGGTGCCGTTCTTTCGCTGCAAGAAAGCTAATTTCCGGATACAAATCGTGTAAAAATTCCAGCCCAATCGGAATTACAGATATCCGTGAATATAAGAAACGGTGAAATGCCAGAATCTGGGAACGCAGAAGAAGAATGAAACAGACAGATAGATGCAATCTCGGAGGGGTTCTCGCCCCTCCGCCGCCATGGAAGCCAAGGACCAGAGGGGAAACCCTCCTCCCATCTAGGGGAGGCCAAGGAAGAAGTCTCGCCCCTCCACCGCCATGGAAGCCAAGGACCAGAGGGGAAATCCTCCTGCCATCTAGGGGGAGGCCAAGGAAGAAGAATAAGGAGGGGGCTCTCCCCCCTCTCTCCCGGTGGCACCGGAATGCCGTCGGGGCCATCATCGTGATGGCGATCTACACCAACAACTTCGCCGCCATCATCACCAACTCTCGCCCCCTCTATGCAGCGGTGTAACTCCTCTTCTCCCTGCTGTAATCTCTATTTAAACATGGTGCTCAAAGCTATATATTATTTTCCCATGATGTATGGCTATCCTATGATGTTTGACTAGATCCGTTTTGTCCTATGGGTTGATTGATGATCATGATTGGTTTGAGTTGCCTGTTTTATTATTGGTGATGTCCTATGGTGCTCTCTGTGTCGCGCAAGCGTGAGGGATCCTCGCTGTAAGGTTTGCAATATGTTTATGATTCACTTATGGTGGGTGGCGTGAGTGACAGAAGCACATACCCGAGTAAGTAGGTTGTTTGCGTACAGGAATAAAGAGGACTTGATACCTTATAATGCTACGGTTGGGTTTTACCTTAATGATCTTTAGTAGTTGCAGATGCTTGCTAGAATTCCAATCATAAGTGCATATGATCCAAGTAGAGAAAGTATTTTAGCTTATGCATCTCCCTCATATAAAATTCTAATAATGATTACCGGTCTAGTTATAGATTGCCTAGGGACAAATAACCTTCTTGTGACAAAAATATCTCTACTAAGACCAACTTAGTCGTTTCTTTATCTTAGCAGCCCCTAGTTTTTATTTGCGTGTTCTTTATTTTCTTGCAAACCTATCCTATCACAGCTACAAAGTACTTCTAGTTTCATACTTGTTCTAGGTAAAGCGAATGTTTAGCGTGTGTAGAGTTGTATCGGTGGTCGATAGAACTTGAGGGAATATTTATTCTACCTTTAGCTCCTCGTTGGGTTCGACACTCTTACTTATCGAGAAAGGCTACAATTGATCCCATATACTTGTGGGTTATCAAGACCTTTTTTTGGAGCCGTTGCCGGGGAGCAATAGCGTGGGGGTGAATATTCTCGTGTGTGCTTGTTTGCTTTATCACTAAGTAGATTTCATTTGTTGTTTAAGTTGTTTTGTATGTTTAGTTGTGGATATGGAACACGGAATACCATAAAAATTAGGTGTACTTGCTACTCATAGAGATGGGGAACCTCCTAAAACCCTCGATGCTCATTATGTGGAAGATATTAGGCACTACTTTAATAATCCCGAGAAAACCCCATTCAACTATATAATGGGAGACACGTTGGATCAACATGAATACTTTAGGGATTATCGCTTGACTCAAAAAGGGAAACTGTTATGGGATCACATTCATATGTTGAAATGGTATGCTTTGAATCTATGCTTCAGATATGATATTACTTGTTGCTCTAGGATGAAGGCTAAACACCTTCCCTTTTCATGTAAATTTAATGATAATGAAACCTTGGCTTCTTATGCTAATGGTATATATATGATTACTATGATGTGGAACAAATAGAATAGTTTGTTTCTTTTAAGGGTGCTTATGAAATTGAAGCTTTGTTTGAAAAGTATGAAGATTATGATGATGTTGTTTACCGATCTCAAAATTTGGCTATGCTTCGTTAATGTTATGCCAATTATGAATATAATGCCAATATTGATCGATTCATTGAGAAAGTCTCCGCTATCCAAGAAGGGACTAATATTTTGCAGGAATCTATGGAAAAAGAAATTGATGACACTGTGAGCTCATTGGATGAAAACGATGAGGAGGAGAGCGAAGAACAAAAGGAGGAAGAGCGGATTAGCTACCCGTGCCCACCTTCTAATGAGAGTAACTCTTCAACTCATACATTGTTTAATTTCCCTTTGTGCTTACCGAAGGATGAATGCTATGATAATTGCTATGATCCCTTGGATTCGTTTGAAATATCCCTTTTTGATGAACTTGATGCTTGCTATGCTTTTGGCCATGATGTCTATATGAATGATGCTTATGGATATGAACTTGCTATAGTTCCTTATGTTAAACGTGAAATTGTTGCTATTGCACCCACACATGATAGTCCTATTATCTTTTTGAATTCTCCCAACTACACTATATTGGAGAAGTTTGCACTTATTAAGGATTATATAGATGGGTTGCCTTTTATTATTACACATGATGATTTTGATAGATATAATATGCATGTGCTTGCTGCTCCTACTTGCAATTATTACGAGAGAGGAACTACATCTCCGCCTCTCTATGTTTCCAATACGATAAAATTGCAAGAAATTGTTTATACTATGCACTGGCCTTTACTTTGTGTGCATGAATTGTTCTTTTATGACATGCCGATGCATAGGAAGAGAGTTAGACTTCGTTGTTGTGTGATATATGTTACTTTGTGCTCACCACTAAATTACAAATCATTGTTAATTAAATTTGGCTTTGATATACCTTAGGATCCGGGTGGATCTATTACTTGAGCACTTTATGCCTGGCTTAATGGCTTTAAAGAAAGCGCTGCCAGGGAGACAACCCGGAAGTTTTCGAGAGTCGTTTTATTTTTTTGTATGCTTTCATATAGTTCAAAAGAAAAAATAAAGAGGGGAACCTAAAACTTTTTGAAAAATATAAGTGAAAGTAAGAAGGACAGGCACCGTTGAAGTGGGGGACCTCCTTCAACTTTGTTCATGCCCATGGAAACTTTGCGAATCTTAATTACAGAAAATTTTCAACAAAAATAATTATCCCCTTGTATAAATCCATTGTATTATAAAAATAAGGTGCCAAGATTTGCCTTTAGGATGATTAGATTGCTTGTTTGGTGTGTGCAGTGCAAAAACAGAAACTTTGGCTGTAGTGCATGAATTTAATTTTTTTACTAGAATGTGAAAAGTTTCTGAAATTTTTACACAATACTGCTATGCAAATTTTTTATTTCTTCCTATTTTTCAGAATTTTAGAGTTACAGAAGTATGGTTAATGTACATATTATTATAGACTGTCCTGTTTTTGACACATTCTGTTTTTGATGCATTGTTTTGCTCGTTTTGATGAAACTATCGATTGTATCGGTGGTATAAGCCATGGAAAAGTTATATTACAGCAGATACAATGCAAAAACAAAATATGAATTGGTTGGCAACAATACTTAAAGTTATAATTTGCTTTATTATTACTAACGGATCTCGCCAAGGTTTTGTTAAGTTTTGTGTGATTGAAGTTTTCAAGTTTTGGGCGAGATCACGATGGATGAAGGCATAAGGAGTGGAAAGAGACTAAGCTTGGGGATGCCCGAGGCACCCCAAGGTAATATTCAAGGATTCCCAAGGAACTAAGCTTGGGGATGCCCCGGAAGGCGTCCCCTCTTTCTTCTAACAACCATAGGTAATTTTACTTGGAGCTATATTTTTATTGGTCACATGATATGCGTAAATCTTGGAGTGTCGTGTTTTTTTTTCTTTTTCTTTTAATAATGCACCATTCTGGCATGAGAAAGTCCTTGGTTGATTTATATAAGTCTCTTTGCACCTCACTTATATCTTTTGAGTATGGCTTTATACAATGCTTTATGTGCTTCACTTATATCATTTGAAGTTTGGATTGTGTGTTTCTCTACACATAGAAAACCGCCATTTGTAGAATGCTCTTTTTCTTCACTTATATTTGTTAGAGCATGTGCATACCTTTTTTAGAAATAATTAAACTCTCATGCTTCACTTACATCTATTTTGGGAGTTAATAGGAGTTGGTCACTCACATGGTTAGTCATAAAACCCTACAAAAAACTTGTAGATCACTGAATATGATATGTTTGATCCCTTGCAATAGTTTTGCGATATAAAGATGGTGATATTAGAGTCATGCTAGTGAGTAATTGTGGATTTTTAGAAATATTTGTGTTAAAGTTTGTGATTCCCGTAGCATGCACGTAAGTGAACCGTTATGTGAAGAAGTCAGAGCATGATTTATTTATTGATTGTCATCCTTTGTGTGGAGGTCGGGATTGCGTGATGGTTAATTCCTACCAACCCTTACCCTAGGAGCATGTGCGTAGTACCATGTTTCGATGACTAATAATTTTTTGCAATAAGTATGTGAGTTCTTTATGACTAATGTTGAGTCCATGGTTTATACGCACTCCCATCCTTCCACCATTGCTAGCCTCTCTATAGTACCGTGCAACTTTCACCGGTGCAATACACCCACCATATATCCTTCCTCAAAATAGCCACCATATTATGGCATTTGAATAGATATTCTAAGATATATTTCCATGCAACTTCCACCGTTTCGTTTATTATGACACACACCATCATTGTCATATTGCTTTGCATGATCGTAAGATAGCTAGCATGATGTTTTCATCGCTTGTCTGTTTTTTGATGTCATTGCTATGCTAGATCATTGCACATCCTGGTACACCATCGGAAGCATTCATAGAGTCATATTTTGTTCTAGTATCGAGTTGTAATTCTTGAGTTGTAAGTAAATAAAAGTGTGACGATCATCATTATTGGAGCATTGTCCCATGTGAGGAAAGGATGATGGAAGCTATGATTCCCTCACAAGTTGGGATGAGTCTCCCGACTTTATGAAAAATAAAAGAGGCCAAAGAAGCCCAAATAAAAAAAGAGGCCAAAGAAGCCCACCAAAAAAACAAAAAAAAACAAAAAAAGAGAGAAGGGGAAATGCTACTATCCTTTACCACACTTGTGCTTCAGAGCAGCACCATGTTTTTCATATAGAGAGTCTCATATGTTGTCACTTTCATATACTAGTGGGAATTTTTCATTATATAACTTGGCTTTGATATTCCAATGATGGGCTTCCTCAAATTGCCCTATGTCTTTGTGAGCAAGCAAGTTGGATGCACACCCACTTATAGCTCTAGTGCATTCGTTGCATGGCAATCCTTACTCACTTACATTGATATATATTGATGGGCATCTCCATAGCCCATTGATACGCCTAGTTGATGTGAGACTATCTCCTTCTTTTTGTCTTCTCCACAACCCCCATATTCTATTCCACCTATAGTGCTATATCCATGGCTCACGCTCATGTATTGCGTGAAAGTTCAAAAAGTTTGAGAATACTAAAGTATGAAACAATTGCTTGGCTAAACCAAGGTAGTGCACGATTTAATACTTTGTGTGATGAAGATGGAGCATAACCAGACTATATGATTTTGTAGGGATAACTTTCTTTTAGCCATGATATTTTGAGAAGACATGATTGCTTTATTAGTATGCTTGAAGTATTATCGTTTTAATGTCAAATGATAGACTATTGCTTTGAATCATTGGTGTCTTAATATTCGTGCCATGATTAGATTATTTGATCAAGATTATGCTAGGTAGCATTCCACATCAAAAACTATCTTTTTATCATTTACCTACTCGAGGACGAGCAGGAATTAAGCTTGGGGATGTTGATACGTCTCCATCGTATCTATAATTTTTGATTGTTTCATGCCAATATTTTACAACTTTCATATACTTTTGGCAACTTTTTATACTATTTTTGGGACTAACATATTGATGCAGTGCCCAGTGCCAGTTCTCGTTCGTTGCATGTTTTTTGTTTCGCAGAAAATCCATATCAAACAAAGTCCAAACAGGATAAAAGTAACGGAGATTTTTTTGAAATATTTGTGAATTCTGGGAAGTGGAATCAATAGAAAGCGGTGCCCGAGAGGTCCACAAGCCATAGGGGCGCGACGGGGGGGGGGGCTAGGTCGCGCCAGGCAGGCTTGTGGCCACCCCGTAAGGCGTTTGGTGCCCTTCTTTCTCCGCAAGAAAGCTACTTTCTGGATAAAAATCATGTTAAAATTTCAGCCCAATCGGACTTACGGATCTCCGGGAATATAAGAAACGGTGAAAGGCCAGAATTTGGGAACACACAAGAAGAAGGAAACAGAGAGAAAGATCCAATCTCGGAGGGGCTCTCGCCCCTCCGCCGCTATGGAAGCCAAGGACCAGAGGGGAAACCCTCCTCCCATCTAGGGGGAGGCCAAGGAAGAAGAATAAGGAGGGGGGCTCTATCCCCCTCTCTCCAGGTGGCACTGGAACGCCGCCGGGGCCATCATCGTGACGGCGATCTACACCAACAACTTCGCCGCTGTCTTTGCCAACTCCCCCCCTCTATGCAGCGGTGTAACTCCCCTTGTCCCTGCTGTAATCTCTACTCAAACATGGTGCTCAATGCTATATATTATTTTTCAACGGTGTATGGCTATCCTATGATGTTTGAGTAGATCCTTTTTGTCCTATGGGTTGATTGATGATCTTGATTTGTTTGAGTTGCATGTTTTATTACTGGTGTTGTCCTATGGTGCTCTCTGTATCGCGCAAGCATGAGGGATCCCGCTGTAGGGTTTATAAAATGTTTATGATTCGCTTATGGTGGGTGGCGTGAGTGACAGAAGCACAGACCCAAGTAAGTAGGTTGTTTGCGTATGGGAATAAAGAGGACTTGCTACCTTATAATGTTATGGTTGGGTTTTACCTTAATGATCTTTAGTAGTTGCCTATGCTTGCTAGAGTTGCAATCATAAGTGCATATGATCCAAGGAGAGAAAGTATGTTAGCTTATGTCTCCCAATCATGTAAAATTGCAATAATGATTACCGGTCTAGTTATCGATTGCCTAGGGACAAATAACCTTCTTGTGACAAAAAGATCTCTACTAAGAGCAACTTATTAGTCGTTTCTTTATCTTAGCAACCCCTAATTTTTATTTATGTGTTCTTTATTTTCTTGCAAACCTATCCTATCACACCTACAAAGTACTTGTAGTTTCATACTTGTTCTAGGTAAAGCGAACGTTAAGCGTGCGTAGAGTTGTATCGGTGGTTGATAGAACTTGAGGGAATATTTGTGCTACCGTTAGCTCCTAGTTGGGTTCGACACTCTTACTTATCGAGAAAGGCTACAATTGATCCCCTATATTTGAGGGTTATCACACATACACTAAAGAAGGAGAAGAAGTGTGCGCTTCGGGATTTCTATGCCATAGAACCCGTGGCCTCGAAGTATAACCTATGGTTGGCATGTCCAATCACTTTTGATCGCACGGATCACCCGACTAGTATTCATCACGGGGTTCAGCAACCTTGGTACTTGACTCTATTATCGATGTGTACCACCTCACTAGGGTCCTCATGGTCGGAGGTAGTAGCCTCAATCTGACTTACACGGACAAAGTGAGGAAAATCGTCATCGATCCATCAAGGATCAAACCCAGTAACACCACCTTTAAAGGAATAATCCCCATCGTCAAGGCCTTCTGCTCGGCCAACATAACTTCGGAAGTACTGTTCAGCTTGCTCGATAACTTGCGCAGAGAAGACTTGATCTTCAAAGTTTTCCCTTTTCGCAGCGGCTATCATGCACACCTCGGCCATACAACTTTCGCTCGCTTTAACGCTGTTACCCATTATGCATAGCTAAAGCTTAAGATGCCGGGACCCAAGGGTGTTATCACTGTCAATGGTAACACTGAGCGATCTCTCCGAACACATGGTAGTCATTTATATTGTAAAGTGTTTTTCCCTTTTTACCTCTTTCCACTCTCCAATACCAACATAAGCCAGTTTTGTCGGGCCTCTCGGACCAGGGTACCCAGGCCCGTCGGCCTGCGTCCCTAGGCACGACGCGGCTAGGCTAGCCTGGCCCTACCCATCGGCAAGCCCGACAAGGAGAACCCTCGTGAGGGCCCTCACCTCATGAGGAGAGCCTGAAGATCTTTGCCGAGGGCCTCGAGAGGGTGTCCATCGTGAGGATGCGTCCTGAGGCTACCCTTGAGGTTCTCATGGGCGGGCCCGCCGCAAGAAACCTAGCAGGGTCCCGTGACCCTGTGCGTGCACGTGGACGATGCAGGCTGTGGAGGCGGCGTAGTGGTAGTGCGAGAAGGCACGAACATGGAGGATTTCCTCTTCCATGCTAAGAGAGTCAAGCAAACTGACGTGCTCCCGGAACGACTCCCAAAGGTATCTCGATCTGTGCAAGAATACTAAGGCTAGGGGCTCGGCAAGACGGAGGTCACCACCGAGCCCACCAGCGCGTCACGAAGAGAGGCTTTTGCACGTGAAGACCACCTTTGTCAGGGCGGACTCTAGTCCTGTCCCCTTTCAAAATGGCCGTTGTGGCAACCCTTCCACCAATGTTTTTCAGGGGGAAGAGTACCAGGGCCTGTATAAAAGAGAGGCCTGGCTTCCGTAGTGGGGGATCGAACTTCCTCCATCTCCACGAGGGCAAGAATCCACATTTGTACTCGTCTTCCACCTTCAAGCACTCCAGACAAGTAGGAGTAGGGTATTACACCACAAGGTGGCCCGGACCTAGGAAATTACCATCTGTTCTAGTCCTCTCCCTTAGCTCGAGCCACCGGAGAGTTCCCGTGAAGTTGAGAGATCGAACAGGGTAGGAGAGCGGACGTACCCTGCTACCTCTTGAGATTGCGTTGTTTTTCCCTTGAAGAGGAAAGGGTGATGCAACACAGTAGCAGTAAGTATTTCCCTCAGTTTTTAGAACCAAGGTATCAATCCAGTAGGAGAATCAAGCCAAGTGTCCAGAGTACCTGCGCAAACACAAACGAGCTTGCACCCAACGCTACAAAGGGGTTGTCAATCCCTTCACGATTGATTGCAAGATGAGATCTGAAGGTGGAAAGTACAACAAAGTAAAAGTGTAAGGCTAAAAATATGATGTGAAGTAGACCCGGGGGCCATAGTGTTCACTAGAGGCTTCTCTCAAGATAGAAAATATTATGGTGTGTGAACGAATTACTGTCGAGCAATTGATAGAACCGCGCAAAGTCATGACGATATCTAAGGCAATGATCATACATATAGGCATCACGTCCAAGACAAGTAGACCGATACTTTCTGCATCTACTACTATTACTCCACACATCGACCGCTATCCAGCATGCATCTAGTGTATTGAGTTCATGACAAACAGAGTAACGCCTTAAGCAAGATGACATGATGTAGAGGGATAAATTCATGCAATATATATAAACCCCATCTTTTTACCCTTGATGGCAACAACACGATGCGTGCCTCACTACCCCTTCTGTCACTGGGTGAGATCACCGCACGGTATGAACCCAAAACCAAGCACTTCTCCCGTTGCAAGAATCATAGATCAAGTTGGCCAAACAAAACCCACAACTCGAAGAGAATTACAAGGATATGAAATCATGCATATAAGAGATCAGAAGAAACTCAAATAAGATTCATAGATAATCTGATCATAAATCCACAATTCATCGGATCTCAACAAACACACCGCAAAAGAAGATTACATCAGATAGATCTCCATGAAGATCATGGATAACTTTGTATTGAAAATCCAAGAGAGAGAAGAAGCCATCTAGCTACTAGCTATGGACCCGAAGGTCTATGGTGAACTACTCACGCATCATCGGAGAGGCAATGGTGTTGATGAAGAAGCCCTCCGTATCCGAATCCCCCCTCCGACAGGGCACCAGAACGTGCCCCAGATGGGATCTTGCGGAGACAGAAGCTTGCGGCAGCGGAAAAGTATTTTCGTGGATCTCTCTCGTGGTTTTGGATTTTTTGGGGATTTATAGGCGGAAGAAGTAGGGCAGACGAGCCACAGGGGGCCCACAAGCCTGCTAGGCGCGGGCCCCCGTGGACGCGCCTAGGGGGCTTGTGGCCTCCCCTGGTGGCCTCTGCCTTGGTTCTCACGCCCCCTGCGTATCTTTTGTTCCGGAAAAAAATCTTTTCGGAAGTTTTATTCCGTTTGGACTCCGTTTAATATTCTCCTCTAAAAAGGGTCAAAAACACGGGGAAAACAGGAACTGGCACTTGCCACTGAGTTAATAAGTTAGTCCCAAAAAAGATATAAAAGGCATACAAAACATCCAAAGTTTGACAAGATAATAACATGGAACCATAAAAAATTATAGATACGTTGGAGACGTATCAATTATCCCAAGCTTAACTCCTGCTCATCCTCGAGTCGGGAAGTGATAACGACTGAATTTTTGATGTGGAATGCTACCAAGCATATTTGACCTTTGTAACTTCTTTCATGTGACATGAATGTTCAGATCCGTAAGATTCAAAACAATAGTTTGCTATTGACATAAAAACAGTAATACTTCAAGCAAACTAGCAAGGTAATCATGAACTTTAGAAATAACAAGGCCAAACAAAGTTATCCCTACAAAATCATATAGTCTGGCTATGCTCCATCATCCCCACACAACTAATTTAAATTATGCTCAACCCCGGTATTGGCCAAGTAATTGTTTTTGCACTCTTACTTTCTCAAACCTTTTTCAACTCTCACGCAATACATGAGCGTGAGCCATGGATATAGCACTATAGGTGGGATAGAGTGTGGTGGAGGTTGTGAGACAAAAAGGAGGAGATGGTCACATCGACTCGGCATATCGAAGGGCTATGGAGATGCCCATCAATAGATATCAATGTGAAAGAGTAGGGATTACCATGCAATGGATGCACTTAGAGCTATAAGTATTTGAAAGCTCAAAAGGAGAACTAGTGGGTGTGCATCCAACTTGCTTGCTCACGAAGACCTAGGGCAATTTTGAGGAAGCCCATCATTGGAATATACAAGCCAAGTTATATAACGAAGATTCCCACTAGAATATGGTGGTGACGAAACAAAAGACTCTCAATCATGAAGAACATGGTGTTATTATGAAGCGCAAGTGTGGAAAAGATAGTAGCATTGTCCCTTCTCTCTTTTTTTCTTTTTTTGTTTTGGCTCTTTGGCCTCTTTCCATATATTTTTTTGTGGGCAACTTTGGCCTCTTTTTTTATTTTCTCAGATGGGACAATGCTCTAATAATGATGATCATCACACTTTTATCTACTCACAACTCAATGTTAGAACGATGATGACTCTTATAGGAAATGCCTTCGGCAGTGTACCGGGATGTGCAACGATCTAGCTTAGCGTATGACGTTGGAACATCTCGCTAGCTATCTTACGATCATGCAATGGCAATATGAGAGTGACGGCACAAGTCATGAGACGGAACGGTGGGAGTTGCATGGCAATATATCTCGGAATGGCTATGAAAATGCCATAGTAGGTAGGTATGGTGGCTGTTTTGAGGAAGGCATATGGTGGGTTTGTGCACTGGCGAAAGTTGCGCGGAACTAGAGAGGCTAGCAAAGTTGGAAGGTGAAAGTGCATCTATACCATGGACTCACATTAGTCATGAAGAACTCACATACTTATTGCGAAAGTTTTTATTAGTAATCGAAACAAAGTGCTAAACACATACTCCTAGGGGAAGGGTTGGTAGGTGTCACACATCGCGCGATCCCGACCGCAACACAAAGGATGACAATCAATAGATCAATTATGCTCCAACTTCCTAACATAGCGGTTCACCATACGTTTATGTTACGGGATTCACTAACTTCAACACAAGTATTTCTAGATTCACAACACCCTACTAACATAACTCTTAATATTACCAAATCCATGTCTCAAAACTAATTGATAGGAATCAAACTTCTCTTTCTAATCAATGCACATGAAGATGGAAGTTTCATTGTATCCTCTTTAGGTGCCTATCACCTTTGGGACTACTTTCATAGCACAAGCCAACTACCAAGTTACTCAGAGAGATCACTCTCAAAAAGATATAAGTGAAGATCGAGAGTTCTTATTTCTCCAAAATATGACACCGCCGTGCTCTAAAAGATCTAAGTGAAGCACATAGAGCAAAGTTATCTAGCTCAAAAGATATAAGTGAAGCACATGTCGGCTAAATTGCCTAACTCACAAGATATAAGCGAAGCTCAATGAGTATTCTAGAAAATTCACGATGAGTGCATGTCTCTCTCAAAAGGTGTGAAGCAAGGATGATTGTGACACAACAAAAAGAAAAGACTCCAACGATACAAGACGCTCCAAGCAAAACACATATCATGTGGTGAATAAAAATATAGCTCCAAGTAATGTTACCGATGGATTGAAGACGAAAGAGGGGATGCCTTCCCGGGGCATCCCCAAGCTTAGGCTCTTTGGTGTCCTTGAATTTGGCTTGGGATGCCTTGGCCATCCCCAAGCTTGAGCTCCACTCTTTATCTCATCGTCCATGAGAACATCACCCAAAACTTGAAAACTTCACAACACAAAACTTAAACAGAAACTCGTGATATCATTAGCACAAGAAAACAAACTGCCACCTCTTTAGGTAATGTAGCAAACTTGATTTCTATTTATATTGGTGTTATATTACTGTATTCTCACTTTTCCATGGCTAGTACCCCGATACTATCCATAGTTTCATGAAAACAAGCAGTCAACACAACAAAAACAGAATCTGTCAAAAACAGACCAGTCTGTAGCAATCTGTATACTTCGTATACTTCTGGTATCTCAAAAATTCTAAAAAATTACGACAGTTTCGCAAATTGGCATATAAACCAGCAGCAAAAATAATCAACTCAAAATCTCTTCCTGGATAAAATTGAAAAATAATTTCGTGAGCGAAAAGTTCCTGTCTTTTTCCAGCAGGATCAAACAACCATCACCAAACTAGTCATAAAGGTTTTACTTGGCTCAAACGCAAAAAGAAACACAAAAAACACAATCATAAAAGAATTATGATGGTGTGGACGCAACAAAACAGAAAGCAAAAAGCAAAGATAAATTCATTGGGTTGCCTCCCAACAAACGCTATTGTTTAACGCCCTTAGCTAGGCATAAGGTGATAGAATCACGTATCGTCGTCTTTGGTGCTCAAACCATAAGTAGCCCTCATCATGGACTCATAAGGCAATCTTATTTTGTTTCTACGAAAATGCTCCAAGCCCTTCTTTAAAGGAAATTGAAATCTAATATTCCCTTCCTTCATATCGATGATAGCACCAATAGTCCTTAGGAAAGGTCTACCAAGAATGATAGGACATGTAGGATTGCAATCAATATCAAGGACAATGAAATCCACGGGTACATAGTTCCTATTTGCAATAATAAGAACACCATTGATTCTTCCCATGGGTTTCTTGACAGTAGAATCCGCAAGATGCAAATTAAGAGAGCACTCGTCAATCTGATTAAAGCCTAGAACATTACATAAATACTTTGGAATCATGGAAACACTAGCACCCAAATCACACAAAGCATTGCATTCATAGTTTTTGATTTTGATTTTTATAGTAGGTTCCCACTCATCATGAAGTTTTCTAGGAATAGAAACTTCCAATTCAAGTTTCTCTTCAAGAGATTTCATCATAGCATCGACGATATGATCGGTAAAGGCCTTGTTTTGGCTATAACCGTGTGGAGAGTTTAGCATGGATTGCATCAAGGGAATGCATTCAATCAAGGAGCAACTATCATAATTGAATTCCTTGAAATCCAAAGTAGTAGTTTCATTACTACACAAAGTTTCGATGTCTTCTACTCCACTTTCAATGCTTTTAGCATCAAGATAGATAGTCTCCGAATCATTGGGACATTTTTCAACCAAGGTGGATTCATATCCAGCCCCATCATCATTAGGTTTGTCACTAGAAAACAAGGATTCAATGGGAGTCACACCAAGCACTTTAAGATCTTCGTGATTCTCATCACGAGAACACGCCTTTTTAAGCCATTCATGTCTAGCACGAATTTGGGCGGTTCTTTCTTTACTCTCATTCATGGAAACACGCATAGCTTTCAAAGTTTCATCCATGTTGATTTTGGGAGTAGCACATCTAGCTTTTAAAGCATCAATATCAAGTGACATTCTATCAATGCTCCTAGCCAAATCATCAATTTTGAGTAGTTTTTCCTCTATGGACGCATTGAAAATCTTTTGCGAGTTGATAAACTCTTTGATATTACTCTCTAGATCAGAGGGTAATTTATTGTAATTTCCATGAGCATATTTGTAGGAGTTGCCAAAGTTATTAGAGGGATTACTAGGGAAAGGCCTAGGAATATAGTTTCCTCTAAAAGCATTGTTGTTGCCAAAATTCCTACCAACAAAATTAACGTCCAAGCTTTCGTTGCTACTCTCAATCAAGCAAGACAAGGGCATATCATTTGGATCTAAAGGAGCAGCTTTACTAGCAACCAATTTCATTAACTCATCCATCTTAGCACTCAATGAGTTAATTTCTTCTATAGCGTGTACCTTCTTACTAGTAGGTGACCTTTCAGTGTGCCACTGAGAATAGTTTGTCATGATATTGTCTAGGAGTTTTGTGGCTTCCCCTAATGTGATTTCCATGAACGTTCCACCGGAGGCGGAGTCCAAGATATTTCTAGAAGCAAAATTCAAACCAGCGTAGAAGATTTGTATAATCATCGAAAGACTCAAGACATGAGCGGGACAATTTCTAATCATCAATTTCATTCTCTCCCAAGATTGTGCAACATGTTCATGATACATTTGCTTAAAATTCATGATATCATTACGAGAGAGATAATCTTAGCCAGCGGAAAATACTTGGATATATAAGCATCTTTGCACTTGTTCCAAGAATCAATACTATTTTTGGGCAAAGATGAAAACCAAGTTTTTTCTCGATCTCGCAATGAGAACGGAAATAGCTTCAATTTAATCACATCATTAACCACATCTTTCTTCTTTTGCATATTGCAAAGCTCAATGAAGGTATTAAGATGGGATGCGACATCTTCACTAGGAAGGCCGGAGAATTGCTCTTTCATAACAAGATTTAGCAAAGCAGCATTGATTTCGTATGATTCCGCACTAGTGGCGGGAGCAATCGGAGTACTAATAAAATCATTATTATTAGTATTCGAGAAGTCACAAAGTTTGGTGTTTTCAGTCATGGTGACTTCAGCAAGCAGACAAGTACACAAGCGAACAGAAAGCAAGCGAAAGAAAAGGGCGAATGAAAAAGGCAAATATTTTTGCAATTTTTTGTTTTTCAGAAGTGGGGAAGAGGAAAACGAGAGGCAAAAAAGTAAATGCAAGAGATGAGTTTGCGACACTTACTTGTATAGTCTTCACTTAGAATAATCCCCGGTGCCAGAAATTGACACGTTGACGGGAGACTATTCTTGACTTGATCCTCCCTGGCAACGGCGCCAGAAATTCTTCTTGCTACCTCTTGAGCTTGCGTTGGTTTTTCCCTTGAAGAGGAAAGGGTGATGCAGCACAGTAGCAGTAAGTATTTCCCTCAGTTTTGAGAACCAAGGTATAAATCCAGTAGGAGAATCAAGCCAAGTGTCCAGAGTACCTGCGCAAACACAAACGAGCTTGCACCCAACGCTACAAAGGGGTTGTCAATCCCTTCACGATTGATTGCAAGGTGAGATCTGAAGGTGGAAAGTGCAACAAAGTAAAAGTGTAAGGCTGAAAATATGATGTGAAGTAGACCCGGGGGCCATAGTGTTCACTAGAGGCTTCTCTCAAGATAGCAAATATTACGGTGGGTGAACGAATTACTGTTGAGCAATTGATAGAACCGCGCAAAGTCATGACGATATCTAAGGCAATGATCATACATATAGGCATCACGTCCGAGACAAGTAGACCGATACTTTCTGCATCTACTACTATTACTCTATGATGTCTACTACGCAACCTTCTCCTTGTAGACGTTGTTGGGCCTCCAAGTGCAGAGGTTTGTAGGACAGTAGCAATTTTCCCTCAAGTGGGCGACCTAAGGTTTATCAATCCGCGGGAGGCGTAGGATGAAGATGGTCTCTCTCAAGCAACCCTGCAACCAAAACAAAGAGTCTCTTGTGTCCCCAACACACCCAATACAATGGTAAGTTGTATAGGTGCACTAGTTCGGCGAAGAGATGGTGATACAAGTGCAATATGGATGGTAGATATAGGTTTTTGTAATCTTAAATTACAAAAACAGAAAGGTAACAAATGGTAAAAGTGAGCACGAACGGTATTGCAATGCGTGGAAACAAGGCCTAGGGTTCATACTTTCACTAGTGAAGTTCTCTCAACAATGATACCATATTGGATCATATAACTAGCCCTCAACATGCAACAAAGAGTCACTCCAAAGTCGCTAATAGCGGAGAACAAATGAAGAGATTATTGTCGGGTACGAAACCACCACAAAGTTATTCTTTCTGATCGATCTATTCAAGAGTCCGTAGTAAAATAACACGAAGCTATTCTTTCCGTTCGATCCATCATAGAGTTCGTACTAGAATAACACCTTAAGATACATATCAACCAAGACCCTAATGTCACCTAGATACTCCATTCTCACCTCAAGTATCTGTGGGCATGATTATATGATATGCATCACATAATCTCAGAATAATCTACTCAACCAACACATAGAACTTCAAAGAGTGCCCCAAAGTTTCTACCAGAGAGTCAAAACATGTGCCAACCCCTGTGCATAGGTTCCCAATCTCATGAACCCGCAAGTTGATCACCAAAACATACATCAAGTACTCACATGAATCCACGTGTGCCAACCCATATGCATAGGTACCCAATTGTCACAAACCCGCAAGTTGATCACAACAGATAGACACGTGCAAGACATACATCAAGTGTTCTCAAAGACTCAATCCGATAACATAACTCCAAAGGGAAACTCAATTCATTACAAGAAGGAGAGGGGGAAGAACATCATAAGATCCAACTATAGTAGCAAAGCCCATGGTACATCGAGATCAAGCCATCTCAAGAACACGAGAGAGAGAGAGAGAGAGATCAAACACATAGCTACTGGTACATACCCTCAGCCCCGAGGGAGAACTACTCCCTCCTCGTCATGGAGATCGTCGGGATAATGAAGATGGCCACCGGAGATGGATTCCCCCTCCGGCAGGGTGCCGAAATGGGCTCCAGATTGGTTTTTGGTGGCTACAGAGGCTTGCGGTGGTGGAACTCCCGATCTAGGTTTCTTTCTGGAGGTTTCTGAATTTATAGGAATTTATGGCGATGGAATTTATAGGAATTTATGGCGGTGGAGGAGGTCACAAGCCTGCCCTGCGCACCTAGGGGGGTGGTGGCGGCGTCAGGGCTTGTGACTCCCTCGTGGCTCTTCTGGCCTTCTTCCAAAGCTTCGGGGGTCTCTTTTGGTCAAAAAAAAATCATCGTAAAGTTTCATTCCATTTGGACTCCGTCTGAAAATGGGCCAAAAACACGGAAAAAACAGAAACTAGCACTTGGCATTGAGTTAATAGGTTAGTCCCAAAAAAGATATAAAATAGCATATTCATGCATATAAAACATCCAAAGTTGACAAGATAATAGCATGGAACCATGAAAAATTATAGATACGTTGGAGACGTATCAAGCATCCCCAAGCTTAACTCTTGCTCGTCCTCGAGTAGGGAAGTGATAAAGAATGAATTTTTGATGCTTTCATGCTACCTAGCATAGATGTCCTTTGTAACTCCTCTTAGGTGACATGAATGTTCAGATCCGTTAGATTCAAAACAATAGTTTTCTATTGATGTGGAGACAATAATACTTCAAGCAAACTAGCAAGGTAATCATGAACTTTCAAAATAACAAGGCCAAAAGAAAGTTATCCCTACAAAATCATATAGTCTGGCTATGCTCTATCATCCTTGCACAACAAATTTAGCTCATGCACAACCCCGGTATTGGCCAAGTAATTGTTTTGACACCTTTACTTTCTCAAAAATTTTTGACTCTCACGCAATACATGAGCGTGAGCCATGGTTTTAACACTATAAGTGGTGTGGAGTGTGGTGGAGGTTGCAAGGCAAACAAGGAGAAGATGGTCACATTGACTAGGCATATCAATGAGCTATGTAGATGCTCATAAATAGATATCAACGTGAATGAGTAGGGATTTCCATAAAAATGATGCACTAGAGCTAAGAGTATGTGAAAGCTCTTAAAGAAAACTAGCGGGTGTGCGTCCAACTTGCTTGCTCACGAAGACCTAAGGCAATTTTGAGGAGGCCTATCATTGGAATATACAAGCCAAGTTATATAATGAAAATTTCCCACTAGCTATATGGTGGTGAAAAAACGAGAGGCTCTCAATCATGAAGATCATGGTGCTTAATAAGCACAAGTGTGGAAGGGTGGTAGAATTGTCGCTTCTCTCTTTTTCTCTCATTTTTTTTGGTGGGCTCTTTGGCCTCTTTTTTCTTTTCTTTTTTTGTGGGCATCTTTGGCCTCTTTTTGTATATGGGCTTCGCTGGCCTCTTTTATTTCCTCACATGGGACAATGCTCCATCAATGATGATCATCACACTTACAACTCAAAACTTAGAGCAATGATGACTCTATATGGAATGCCTTCGGTAGTGTACCGTGACAATGATCTAGCATGGCATAGACATCAAATGGAAACATCATGCTAGCTATCTTATGATCATGCAATGGCAATGTAGAAGTGGTGGCACATGTCATGGTGGTAGTTGCATGGCAATATATCTCGGAATAGCTTCGAAAAATCCATAGTAGGTAGGTATGGTGGCTGTTTTGAGGAAGGCTATATGGGTGGTTTTGTGCACCGGCAAAAGTTGCACGACACTAAAAGAATAGTGATGGTGGAAGGTGAAAGTGCATCTAAACCATGGACCAACATTAGTCATGAAGAACTCATTTACTTGTTGCAAAAGTTTTAGTAGTAATCGAAACAAAGCATTCAACGCATACTCCTAGGGGAAGGGTTGGTAGGTATAAACCATCGCGCGATCCCGATCGCCACACAAAGGATGATAATCAATAGACTAATCATGCTGAGACTTCATCACATAGCAGTTCACCATACGTGCATGCTACGGGAATCACTAACTTCAACACAAGTATTTCTAGATCCACAACACCATACTAATATAACTTCAATATTACCACAACCACAACTCAAAACTAATTGAGATGAATCAAACTTCTCTAACTATTCAATGCACATGAAGGTGGAAGTTTTCATATCCCTTTGGATAACTACCCTTTTTGAGACTACTATCAAAGCATAGATCAACTACCAAGCCACGCACCGCTGTGCTCTAAAAGATATAAGTGAAGCACATAGAGCAAATGCAACTAGCTCAAAAGATATAAGTGAAGCACATGTGAGCTGAATTGTCTAACCAAAGGATATAAGTGAAGATCGACAAAATCATGGTGAGTGCATGTCTCTCTCTAGGTGTGCAGCAAGGAAGATTGCGACACAACAAAACATAAAAGACTCCTACGATACAAGACACTCCAAGCAAAACACATAACATGTGGTGAATAAAAATATAGCCCCAAATAACATTACCGATGGATTGAAGACGATGGAGGGGATGCCTTCCCGGGGCATCCCCAAGCTTAGGCTTTTACGACATCCTTGAATCTCTTGGGGTGCCTTGGGCATCCCCAAGCTTGAGATCTTGCCACTCTTTATTTCTTTGTCCATAAGAAGTTCACCCAAAACTTGAAAACTTCATAACACGAAACTTAAACAGAAACTCGTGATAACATTAGTATAAGAAAGAAAATCACCACTTCCTTAGGTACTGTAGCAAACTTAAATTCTACTTATGTTGGTGTTGGGTTGCTGTATTTTCACTTTTCCATGGCTAGTGCCCTCCCATACTATCCATAGTTTCATAAAAATAAGCAACCAACTCAACAAAAATAGAATCTGTTAACAGCAGACTAGTCTGAAGCAATTTGTATACTTTGTATACTTCTGGTACTGCAAAAAATCTGAAAAATTACGAAAGTCTGAAGAATTTGCGTAGAAATCAGCAGCAAAAATAATCAACTCAAAATCTCTTACAGAAAAAAATGAAAATTCTTTTTGTGAGCAGAAAGTTTCTGTCTTTTCCAGCATGACCCAACGATCATCCCCAAGACTAATCATAACGGTTTTGCTTGGCACAAAGGAAAAAAGAAACACGAAAGTCACAATCATAACAGAATTATGATGGTGTGGAGAAAACAAAACAGGAAGCAAAAAGCAAAGAAAAATTTATTCATTGGGTTTCCTCCCAACAAGCGCTATCGTTTAACGCCCTTAGCTAGGCATTGATTTCAATGATGCTCACATAAAAGGTAAGGATTGAAACACAACGAGAGTATCATGGAGCAAATGCCTAGCACATTTATGTCTAACCCACTTCCTATTCATAGGGATTTTGTGATCAAACAATTTATTGGAGCAAGAATCAACTAGCATAGGAAGGCAAAACAAGCATAGCTTCAAAAATTTCAACATATGGAGAGGAAGCTTGATACTATTGCAATAAGTAGAAGCATATGATCCTCTCTCATAATAATTTTCAGTAGCATCATGAATGAATTCAATAATATAACCAGCACCTAAGGCTTTCTTTTCATGATCTACAAGCATAGAAATTTTACTACTCTCCACATAAGGAAATCTATTCTCAAGAATAGTAGTGGGAGTATCGTAAAAGACTTGAGCACCACAAATTGTGTCCACAATGAAAAAGCAAGGTTTAGCAAAGGGGTTCTCGAGAGTATGACAAGTTTTATCATCCCTCTTCTTTAAAGCATAAGTATCCTCAGAATAATCATCATATATAGGGGGCATGCTTTCACCAAAATAATTTTGATCATTCAAAGTGGAAGAACTAAAATGATCATCTTCATCAAATATAGCATCCCCAAGCTTGTGGCTTTGCATATCATTAGCATCATGGGCATTCATAGAATTCATGCTAACAACATTGCAATCATGCTCATCATTCACATATTCTATGCCAAGCATTCTATGTAATTCTTCTTTTAGCACTTGAGCACGGTTTTCCTTCCCATCATGCTCACGAAAGACACTGAAAAGATGGAGCATATGAGGCATCCTCAATTCCATTTTTTGTAGTTTTCTAGAGAAAGAACAAGAAACAAAAAGATTCGATTGCAAGATCTAAAGATATACCTTCAAGCGCTAACCTCCCCGGCAACGGCGCCAGAAAAGAGCTTGATGTCTACTACGCAACCTTCTCCTTGTAGACGTTGTAGGACAGTAGCAATTTTCCCTCAAGTGGGTGACCTAAGGTTTATCAATCCGCAGGAGGCGTAGGATGAAGATGGTCTCTCTTAAGCAACCCTGCAACCAAATAACAAAGAGTCTCTTGTGTCCCCAACACACCCAATACAATGGTAAGTTGTATAGGTGCACTAGTTCAGCGAAGAGATGGTGATACAAGTGCAATATGGATGGTAGATATAGGTTCTTGTAATCTGAAATTACAAAAACAGCAAGGTAACAAATGGTAAAAGTAAGCACGAACGGTATTGCAATGTGTGGAAACAAGGCCTAGGGTTCATACTTTCACTAGTGAAGTTATCTCAACAATGATAACATAATTGGATCATATAACTAGCCCTCAACATGCAACAAAGAGTCACTCCAAAGTCACTAATAGCAGAGAACAAACAAAGAGATTATTGTCGGGTACGAAACCGCCACAAAGTTATTCTTTCTGATCGATCTATTCAAGAGTCCGTAGTAAAATAACACGAAGCTATTCTTTCCGTTCGATCCATCATAGAGTTCGTACTAGAATAACACCTTAAGATACATATCAACCAAGACCCTAATGTCACCTAGATACTCCATTGTCACCTCAAGTATCCGTGGGCATGATTATACGATATGCATCACATAATCTCAGAATCATCTACTCAACCAACACATAGAACTTCAAAGAGTGCCCCAAAGTTTCTACCAGAGAGTCAAAACGTGTGCCAACCCCTGTGCATAGGTTCCCAATGTCACGAACCCGCAAGTTGATCACCAAAACATACATCAAGTACTCACATGAATCCACGTGTTCCAACCCATGATCAAGTACTACTAGTGGGGATAGCTTCTACCCACTTAGTTACGTAATCAACAGCAACTAGGATATGAGTGTACCCGTTGGATTTTGGAAAAGGTCCCATATAATCAAAGCCCCAAACATCAAATGGTTCAATGACAAGTGAATAGTTCATAGGCATTTCCTAACATTTGCTAATATTACCTATTTTTTGACATTCGTCACAAGACAAGACAAAGTTACGGGCATCCTTGAAGAGAGTGGGCCAATAGAAACCTGATTGCAATACCTTGTGTGCAGTTCTATCTCCCGCATGGTGTCCTCCGTAGGCCTCGGAGTGACACTTTTGTAGGATCTGTCCCTGTTCATGTTTAGGTACACAACGTCTAATAACACCATCTACTCCTTCCTTATAAAGGTGAGGATCATCCCAAAAGTAATATCTCAAGTCAAAGAAGAATTTCTTCTTTTGCTGGTACGTGAAACTAAGTGGTATGTATTTGGCAATGATATAGTTTGCATAATCAGCATACCACGGTGCACTACGTGAAGCATTGATGACATTCATTTGCTCATCGGGAAAGCTATCATCAATAGGTTGTGGGTCATCAAGAACGTTCTCCAACCTAGACAAGTTATCTGCTACTGGGTTATCATCACCCTTTGTGTCGACAACGTGCAAATCAAATTCTTGTAGCAAGAGAACCCATCTGATAAGTCTAGGTTTAGCGTATTTTTCTCCATGAGGTACTTAATAGCAGCATGATTAGTGTGAATAGTGACTTTGGAATCAACTATGTAAGACCTGAACTTTTCACATGCAAACACGACTGCTAAAAACTCCTTCTCCGTAGTAGCATAGTTTCTCTGGGCACTGTCTAGAGTTCTACTACCATAGTGAATAACATTCAGCTTCTTATCGACTCTTTGCCCTAGAACATCATCAATAGCATAATCACTAGTGTCACAAATGATCTCAAAAGGTAAGTTCCAATCAGGTGGTTGAACAATAGGTGCAGTTATCAAAGCCCTCTTAAGTATTTCGAAGGCTTCCTAACAATCATCGTCAAAAACGAAAGGAATATCCTTTTGTAAGATATTGGTAAGAGGCCTAGAAATCTTAGAGAAGTCTTTGATGAACCTTCTATAGAAACCAGCATGACCAATGAAACTTCTTATACCTTTGATATCTGTGGGGTATGGCATTTTCTCGATTGCATCAACCTTAGCCTTATCGACTTCAATACCTCTTTCGGAAGTTTTATGTCTTAGGACGATGCCTTCATTAACCATAAAGTGGCACTTATCCCAATTCAAGACAAGATTGGTGTCTTTACATCTCTGCAAGACTCGATCAAGGTTGTTGAGGCAATCATCAAAGGAAGACCCGTAAACGGAGAAGTCATCCATGAAAACCTCAACAATCTTTTCACAAAAGTCACAGAATATAGCCATCATACATCTTTGAAAAGTGGCAGGTGCATTACATAAGCCAAAAGGCATACGTCTATAAGCAAAGGTACCGAAAGGACAGGTGAAAGTGGTTTTCTCCTGATCAGATTGTGCAACTGGTATTTGGGAGAAACCAGAATATCCGTCTAGAAAGCAGAAGTGTTTGGACAGCCTTTCTAGCATTTGGTCGATAAAAGGCAAAGGGTAATGATCTTTCCTAGTGGCTTTATTCAATTTCCTAAAATCGATCACCATCCTATAGCGAGTAATAATCCTCTATGGGATCAATTCATCCTTATCATTAGGGATGACGGTAATGCCTCCCTTCTTAGGGACGCAATGCACCTGACTCACCCAATCGCTATGAGCAACAGGATAGATAATAACCGCTTCCAGGAGCTTTAGTATTTCTTTTCTCACTACTTCTTTCATCTTAGGATTTAATCTCCTTTGATGATCAACAATTGGTTTGAAGTCAGGATCAGTTTTAATCTTGTGCTGGCATAGAGTGGAACTAATGCCCTTAAGATGATCAAGAGTATATCCAATAGCAGCACCGTGCTTCCTCGGAGTTTTTAGCAACTTCTTTTCTTCATGCTCTAAGAGGCCAGCACTAATAAAGATAGGATATATCTCCTTTTCATCAAGATAGGCATACTTAAGAGTATCAGGCAACTGTTTAAGCTCGAACACAGGATCACCCTTTGGTGGGGGTGGATCCCCAAGCAGTTCAATCGGAAAGTTATTCTTAAGGATAGGATATTGTTCTAAGACAACTCTATCTATCTGTCGGGGGGATAACCCCGGGGTAGGCTCATCAAGCCTGTTCCTTCATTTCCGGCCCAATGGACATGAAGGCGCGGAGATTATCAAGGCCCAAGTCTTCTGACCGGCTAGGCATTACCTGCCGGCTGAAAGACGAGGCGGCCACCTTTCTGGCCGGCCAGGCAACCCGTGCCGGCTAGAATCCAGGCGGCCTCCCATTCAGACCCGGCCTGGTCCCGCCAGCCGGACTAAGGAGGAGGCGGCCACCCTCAAGCCGGCTGACCAAGCAGGCTAGCCGGCCGAGGATCACCAGTCACATCAGATCGTAGGTCAGGAAAGGACTTCACTATTAAAGGTAGCTACACGTCAGCAAAGATACGGGATCAGGGCGCCCGGCAGGTACGAGCGTCGGCGGCCACACCGCTGACCTACCCCGGCTCTGATCCATCACCTAGCATGATGTCAGACCGTCACACTCCCACTCCATTACTACACTCGGCATGGGGAACAGTGGAGGCGGTCGTACTGCCTGCCCATGAAGAATCTCGCGGGGCGACGCTCGACGTACAACACGTGCTCAACGTCAACCTTACGCGGGAGCCCCATTGGCCAGCCGGCGGGTCCCACCAGCAATCGAGACCATGCAGCCGGTGGGCCCCTCATTGACAAGACAAGACCCTTGTGGGCCCCTGGCCAGCCGGCAAAGCAGCCATCCGGGTCCCACACACGTACCCTTTATCCATATTGTAGGCCAGCGGGTTTGCCTATAAAACCCCCCGGCCGCCCCCCATGCAAGGAGGCCGATCACTTGCCAGTCATTCAACACTACACACTCACCAACCAATAGAGAGCGAGGCAGAGACGAGCCGACTGCTCCCCTCTCCCTCCTCCCAACACAGCTCCAGGAGCAACATTGTACTCTGTTCCCATACATCAAACGCACCAGCAGGATTAGGGGTATTATCTCTACGAAGAGCCCTGAACCTGGGTACATCGTGCGTCCCATGCGTGTACCAACCTCGTTCCCAGCGCCCACCTTTGTCCCTTCGGTTCTCACCGACTTTAGCCTACCCATGGCATATGTTGTGAGTATTCACCGACATTTGGCACCCACCATGGGGCCGATCGCGGCATCGGCTGGCTTCACGCGCTGGGCGGGGCCCCGCACCTACACCACTGGATGCATCTCGCCCGGATCAGTTTGCATGCCCGTGGAGCTCGCTTTCGACGAGGCGACGCCCATGATGATCGAAGTCCCCGTCCGCCATGCGGATTCAGACAAAGATTCTGATGACGAGGCGCTCTCTAGCATCATCGTCGCCGCTATGGAGAACCTCAACGTTCTCTTCAGCGACCTTCGCCTCAACGATGACCCACACTACTTCGGCGAGGACTACGACGTTGAGGCGCTCTGTGCCAGCTTCAGCAGGTTCTCTATCGCTGAGATTCCTGCCCACGACGTTTACCCCAGTAACGTCCTCATCTTTGACGGCCCTCCGCCGTCGGTGGGATTCTTCACCCCATACCACGTCGCTGCCGTCTCCAACGCCATGGAGGTGATGGTTATCGGCGCCTGCACCAGCACGACTCCCGGCAAGGCCTCTGCAGGCGCTGGCGAGCCCGCTGTGGCCGCCGCCGACACTCTTCAGGACGCCATCGCCGGCCTAAAGACACCGGTCACCATTTCTGCCGACCCTGCAGAAGCTCGGGCCTCGCTGGAGGAGGCTCGCAAGCGTATCTTGGAGGAGGGCATCGTCGTGGCCTCGGTGAAACATCAGTTGGAGGCTACACATCATGAGTATAACTCCGCATACGGTCTTACTCCGATTTCCTAGGCCCCCAGCCGGCTTGGATCGGTCCGCAGCCGCGGACGGGTCGTCGCCGAGGTTCTAGGCGGGGACCTGCCCACCTACGAGACTCCTGCGGCCAACATGCGGGCGGCGCAGGCGGCCATGGAGGAGATGGCAAGCCTGGAAGGCGAGGAGCGCGCCTTCCAGGAGAAGCGTGTCAAGGATCTCCTTGACGCCGCTAACCAGCAGCACGCTCGGTTCGACCCCGGCCAGGGTCATTCAGAGTCCCCGGGGACCGAACTCGGGGGCTCGCCGCAACCCTAGCGGCTAGCACCACGCCGAAGGATCTTCCTCGCATCGCCCATCCGGCTGGAGGGCGAGGGAAGCCAAGGTCGGCGCTCGCAGCACAAGAGCGAGCACACTTCGGGCATACGTCGCGGAGGCGACGAGGGCGACTCGGAGTACGGGGATCTTCCCCCGCGAAGAACTCACGCCTCCGGCTCCCGAGGCGCTTCCCCTCTCACCATCGGGGCTGGCACCCCCGCCTCCCAGGACGAGCGGGACGCCCGCCGGCGTATCATCACCCTGGCCCATTCGGCCCTCTTAGAGGAAGACGGACCCATCGGTCCGGCTTTCTTCGGCCCCCGGACCCGAGGGGAGCCGTTCCCACGAGGTTTCACCCTGCCTCGGGATACACCGAAATACAACGGCACGACCAAGCCTGAAGACTGGCTGATCGACTACACCACGGCCGTAGGCATCGCCAGGGGCAACAAGCGCGTAGCGGTTCGCTACGTGCCACTCATGCTGGCCGGCTCGGCCCGGACCTGGCTTAACAGCCTCCCAGCCGGCAGCGTCAACTCCTGGGTGGACTTCGAGGAGGCGTTCGTCCGCAACTTCACCGGCACCTACAAGCGCCTTGGTAGGCCCCGCGAGCTGGCCATGTACGTCTAGAAGGCCGACGAACCCCTCCGCGACTACGTCACCCGGTGGACTGAGCTCCGCAACTCCTGTGAGGGGGTGCATGAGGTACAAGCCATCCAGTACTTCATCGACGGATGTCGAGACGGCACCCTCCTCAAGCACAAGCTCATGTGCGCCGAGCCCACCTCTTTGGCGGTGCTCATGACCAAGGCGGACAAGTACGCCACGGCCGACTCCGCAATGCGCATCAAGGTGACCGCCTTGGACAAGGTTGTGCCTGCGCCGGCTACTCCCAAGCCGGCTGGGGACAACCGAGGCGGCCAGAACAACTACAAGCGCAAGTCGGATCAGATGGATCCCCGCTCCAACAACAAGCTAGTGGCCAACGTGGAGGGCGAGGCGTCGGCTTCCCAAGCCGGCCCTCCACGAAAGCGTCACAATTAGGGCAACCCCAACTGGCTGCCCAAGCAGTCTCTCGAGCACCTGCTCGACGCCCCCTGCAAGATACATTCTAGGGCGACGCCGTCTACCCATACCCTTCGGCAGTGCAGCGTCGCACGCCGGCTGTCGCAAGGGGAGGGCCTGCCGGCTCCTCAGGGTGTGCAGGCGGCGCCCCGTGCACCGGCTCCCAATCACGCTCCGCTTCCGCCGCCACCGCCTCGCGATGACGGTCCTCACCCTGACGACTATCCTCATCATGACGGAGCGTTTGTAGTATTCACCAGCGAAGGCAACGACAAACACAGCCTGCGCCAAATACGGCGCGAGGTAAACACCACTGTCCCCCCGGTTCCCCAGTACATGCATTGGTTTGACAAACCAATCACATGGAGCTGGGTGGACCATCCTGCGGTGATGCCCAACCCGTGGTCATACGCCCTCGTCCTCGACCCCACCTTCGCCTCCAAGAGGCTCACCTACCGATTCTCCCGGGTGCTCGTCGATGGCGGCAGCAGCATCAACATCCTCTACCTCGACACTCTCCCCAAGCTCGGGCTCAAGGAGACGGACGTCCTGCCAACGAGCAATGTCTTCCATGGCATCGTGCCTGGGCAGTCATGCTCGCCCATCGACAAGATCCAGCTGGACGTCCTCTTCGGCGACAAGGCTCACTTCCGCCGAGAGTCCATATGGTTTGAGGTAGTGGACCTCAGTAGACCAGCTCTAGCCAAGTTCATGGCTATTCCGCACTACGCCTACCTGAAGATGAAGATGCCGGGTCCCAAGGGCATCATCACTGTTGTTGGCGACTACAAGAAGTCGCTCGAGTGCGCCCAAGATAGCAGCCGCCTTGCCGACGCCTTGGTGATTGCCGAGGAGAAGCGGTAGATCGACCGGCTCGTGGCCTAGGCTACCGAGCAGCCGGTGATTCCTTCTCCTCCGTCCCAATCGGCCGACAAGGGCTCTTTCAAGCCGGCTAAAGAGACCAAGCAGGTCCCACTCGACCCTGCCAACCCGAAGCAGTGCATCACCATCGGGGCTGGCCTCAGCCCCAAATAGGAAGGCGAGCTCGTCGACTTCCTCCGTGAGAATCGGGACATCTTTGCATGGTCCCCCAAGGACATGCCGGGTGTTCCGAGGAAGTACGCCGAGCACAAACTTCACGTGCGACCGGATGCAAAGCCGGTGAAACAACCTTTGTGCGGCTTCGCCGAGGGGAAGCGGCGCACAATCGGAGAAGAGATCACCCAGCTCCTTGCAGCCGGCTTCATCATGGAGGTTTTCCACCCGGATTGGCTGGCGAACCCAGTCGTGGTGCTGAAGAAGAACAACACATGGCGAATGTGCATCGACTACACTAGCCTGAATAAGGCCTGTCCGAAAGACCCTTTCGCGTTGCCTAGGATAGATCAAGTGATCAACTCCACTTCAGGCTGCGAACTGCTGTCATTTCTGGATGCTTATTCAGGCTACCATCAAATCAAGCTGGATCCAGCTGACCGCCTGAAGACCTCCTTCATCACGCCCTTCGGGGCCTACTGCTACACCACCATGACGTTCGGTCTGAAGAACGCAGGTGCAACGTTCCAACGCTGCATGCAGCAGTGTCTGCTGTCACAGATTGGCAGAAACATCCACGTCTATGTGGATGAAATCGTCGTCAAGACGAAGCAGCACTTCAGCCTCCTCGACGACCTGCGGGAGACATTCGCCAATCTGCGCGAATACAAGATCCGGCTCAACCCTGAGAAGTGCGTCTTCGGGGTCCCAGGCGGCAAACTCTTGGGGTTCTTCGTATCCGCCCGCGGCATCGAAGCGAACCCTGAGAAGATCAGCACCATCGAGCGGATGGTGCGGTCGGCTCGGATCCTCGACGTCCAGGAGTTCGCCGGCTGCTTCGCATCCCTCAGCCGGTTCGTCAGCCGGCTTGGCGAGAAGGCCCTTCCACTCTACCAGCTCATGAAGAAGACGAGGAAGGTCGAGTGGAACGACCAGGCGGACGAAGCCTTCCGCGACCTCAAGCGGGTAATCTCGAGCCTGCCAATCTTGGCAGCCCCATCTGAAAGGGAACCCATACTCATATATATCGCGGCGACCACTCGCGTGGTCAGCGTAGTGTTGTTAGTTTAGCGCAAAGAGGAAGGCAAGGCCCTGCCAGTACAGTGCCCTGTCTACTACCTTAGCGAGGTCTTGTCCGCCTCTAAGCAGAACTACCCTCATTATCAGAAAATGTGTTATGGTGTTTACCTTGGTGCAAAGAAATTAAAACAATACTTCCAAGAGCATGCCATCACTGTGGTGAGCACTGCTCCTCGCTCAGAGATCATGGGCAACCGTGATGCCACGGGCAGAATTGCCAAATGGTCCATCGCCATGGCCGACCATGATATTCGGTACGAGCCTCGCACCGCCATCAAATCATAGGTGGTGGCCGACTTCTTAGTCGACTGGGCCGAGACCCAGTTCGAGCCACCGCCTCCAGACTCCACGCATTGGCGGATGCACTTCGACAGCTCGAAGATGCGAACAGGACTGGGAGCCGGCATCATCTTGACGTCTCCGAAAGGGGACCAGCTCAAGTACGCTCTCCAGATCCATTTCGCAGCCTCCAACAACGTCGCCGAGTACGAAGCACTGGCTCACGGCCTCCGGCTTGCCAACGAGATTGGCATCCGGCGGCTCATATGCTTCGGCGATTCAGACTTGGTGGTGCAGCAGGTCTCTGGCGAATGGGACGCCAGGGACACCAACATGGCGAGCTACCGCTTCCTCATCCAGCAGCTCAGCGGCCCCTTCGAGGGTTGTGAGTTCCACCATGTTCCCAGGGCGGAAAATGAGGCGGCCGATACGTTGGCAAAGATCGGCTCCATGAGGCAGGCCATCCCAGCCGACGTCTCCCTCGAGCAACTCCGCAAGCTGTCTATCAAGCCGTCTCCTGAGTCGGCATCAATCTTCGTACCGGCCGACTCTACGATACAAGCGCCGACGGCTCCGCCAGTTATGTCGGCTGTGGACCCCACGCCGGCTGCACTAACGGCACCGGCTCCAAATGCGGCACCGACTGAGTCCACGATGCAAGCGCCGTCGGCTCCACCAACTACGCCGGCTTCGGATCCTAATCCGGCTCCATTGGTCCAACCGACTCCAACAACGGCACCAGCTACAACGACAACCCCGGCTCCGCCTGGGCTCGAATCCTCCGAGTGGGTGGACGTCATGGAGATAGACAATGAGCCGGCTGCAGCAATAGCACCGGAGACGCCATCAAGCTTGGGGGCTGTAGAAGCCCCCAACAGTCAAGACGAAGCGGAGGCGACCCTTGTGTCGGCTCCATCATGGGCTCAGGCCATTCTGGCCTTCCTTCTTCACGGCGAACTTCCTCAGAACGAGGCGGAGGCGAGACAGACCCAGCGCAGGTCCACCGCTTACGCCATCATCAATCGCGAGCTGGTGCGACGCACCACGACCGGCGTGTTCCAACGCTGCGTCGATTCACAAAAAGGGCAGGAGATCCTCAGAGACATCCACCAAGGGGAGTGTGGGCATCATGTCGCCTCCAGAACCCTGGTGGCCAAAGCATTCCGCCATGGATTCTACTGGCCCATGGCCCTCGAGGAGGCTGTGGATCTGGTGGACAAATGTGAAGGTTGCCTACGCTTCAGTGCACAAAGCCATATGCCGCCTTCAGCACTGAAAACCATTCCCTTATCATGGCCATTCGTCGTCTCGGGACTGGACATGGTTGGGCCCTTCAAGACGGCTCGCGGAGGGATGGCACATCTTTTGGTAGCCATCGATAAGTTCACCAAATGGATCGAAGCCAGGCCTATCAAGAAGCTTGACGGCCCCACTGCTGTCAGGTTCATCACAGACATCTCTGTCCGATATGGCGTTCCCCACAGCATCATCACCGATAATGGCACCAACTTCGCCAAGGGCGCCCTGGCGCTCTACTGTTCCAAGGTAGGCATCCGGCTCGACCTGGCCTCAGTGGCACACCCTCAGTCAAACGGCCAAGCGGAGAGGGCCAACGGCCTGATCCTAGCCGACATCAAGCCAAGACTGGTGGCGCCACTGGTCAGGTCAGCCGGCTGCTGGATTGAAGAACTACCGGCTGCACTATGGAGCCTCCGCACCACGCCCAACCGGTTGACCGGCTTCACTCCATTCTTTCTGGTATACGGGTCCGAGGCTATTATCCCTATGGATGTCGAGTTCGACTCGCCTCGGGTCACCCTGTACATAGAAACAGAGGCGAAGGAGGCCAGAGAAGATGGTGTGGATCTCCTCGAAGAAGCAAGGGACTTGGCTTTGAGCCGGACGACCATCTACCAACAGAAGCTAAGATACTACCACAGCAAAAGGATCAGGCCTCTCTCCTTCAGAGAGGGAGACTTGGTCCTCAGAAGAATCCAGTGCACTACTGGCCAGCACAAGCTCTCACCCCCTAGGAGGGACCTTTCATCATCAGTAGGGCGCTGCACAACCACGCTTACTACCTGATTGACGCCCAGAAGCCAAGAAAGCGCAAGAGGGACGACTCCGGCCAGGAAACGGAGCGCCCATGGAACGCGACGTTGCTTCGCCCGTTCTATTGCTAAAAGGCGGAAGACAAGCAAAGGAAAGAGCATACGCATGCATCTTCCTCCCTCTTCAGGGAACAACGAAGGCAATAAAAAGAACATGCTCCATGCTTCTTTTTCTCAAGAGTTTTCACTCAGTGTACGGGCTACACAGCGTACCACCTCTTGCCGGTGTAATCAAGCTCGGAGGCTACGCAGCGCGGCCCCTTGCTAGCTCTAAACCAGCTCGGGGGCTTGCCAGCCGCCTGAACGGTCCACCCTTGTAGTCGGGCACATAGTGTACCGACTGATCCCTGGTCCTTCGCTCGAACCTGCGGGTGGCTCCGGTCGCTCGGTTCACGAAGTGATGCCAGGTCAGGTCGGATACATGCACAGTCCGGCTATACTTGGGACGACCGGCTCGGGCTGGCTCGATCGTATATACGATCTCCTTCAAGACTCAAGACGACCTCTGATTGCCGAGACTCAAGACGGCCTCTGACTGCCGGTAACAACAAATATGATGAAAAAAGCAGGCTCCATGCTTTCTCTTGCTAAAAGAGTTTTCACTCAGTGTACGGGCTACACCTTGTACCACCTCTTGCTGGCTTAATCAAGCTCGGAGGCTACGCAGCGCGGCCCCTTCTAGCTTTAAACAAGCTCGGGGGCTCGCTAGCCGCTCGGACGGTCAATCCTTGTAGTCGGGCACATAGTGTACCGGGTGACTCCCGGTCCTTCGCTTGAACCTGCGGGCTGGCTCCGGTCGCTCGGTTCGCGATATGACGCCGTGTCAGGTCGAATACATGCACAGTCCGGCTATACTAGTGACGACCGGCTCGAGTTGGTTCATTCAAGCCGGCCTCTGATTGGCTTATGACTTATTCTTTATGTCTTGATGGCTTCGGATAAGAGAAGTCAACCAGGAATCAAAAGACGGGATCATAAGTCAACACGCTTGGTGACGAATATAATGCTGAATATATACATTCATAAAAAGCATTGGCCCACGGCCCACGTTCGTTACATCCCTCCGGGAGTAGAACCAAAAACACAAAAGGACACCAGTTACGGGACAGCGGCCTTAGTGGTCGTCTCGACTGCTGGTCCTGATGTGGTAGCATCGCCGCCTCCAGCTCCTCCCGAGGTGGTTCCGCCGTCTCCCCCGTTGCGGCCCCCGACTCCGCTGATCTCGGAGTCGGCATACGCCCGACCGCTGGAGGCGGCTGCAGATTCCGCAGCCCGGACCGCCTCGTCAGAGCTGCCGTCGGCGTCATAGGGCTGAAGGTCGTGCATATCTTCAGCGATCACGCCGCCGTCTTCACCCTGCTCCAAGATGAAGTCATCCCAGGCGGCGTACTCGGCGATGGCGCTGGCTCTCACCCGGAGCTCCTCCTCCATGCCTTGTAGCTCCGCCTCTGAGCCGTCGCGCTGGGCAGCCAGCTTGCCCAAGTTCAGGTTACAATACCATGACTTGGCCAAGCGCAGGGCCATATAAGCCCCAAGCCGCGCTGCGGAGGCACGCCAGGCGTCCAGGTGCTCTCCACCCGTTGCGAGCCAGCGGGCAAGCCGGCTCATGGTCGTCGGCTCCACACCCTCCGGCCACAGGGCCGCCACCATCGACGAACCTGCAACCTCGAGCCGAGTCACAAACTCGCCCAGGACGTGCAGGCGAGCCCGAAGGCCCACCCCGATCTCCTCTACGCTCCAGCCGAAGGTAGTATCCACCTCTTGCCCGGCCGTGCGGCGCTCCTCATGGCCACCTCAACAGCGGTGTCGGCTGCGACCTGGGTCTCAGGGAAGAGATCTGGGGAAAAGGCAACCAGGATGTAAGAACACAACAAGAGGAGGAGACGGCAAAAAGACCAAACCCAAAACAAGGAAGAAAGACCCACGCTGGAAGGCGCCGTCGGTCTCATGAGAGACCTCGAGGACCTCGCGCTCCCGCACCTCACTCGCATGGGTGAGGCGGGCGATTTCCTCCTGGAGAGTCGCGGCGGACTCCAGCGCCTTAGCTAGCTGCGCTTGCTTCTGGATAAGGGCTTCGTCCTTCGCCCTCAAGGCGGCGTCCTTGAGGTTCACCTCCTCAAGATGAAGCGACACGAGGCGGTCCACGTCGGCAGAGTAGGAGGCCTCCTTCTCCTGTAGCGTGGCCTACAGCCGCTCCAACTCGACCCGGCCGGCCGCCTCGAGCTCCTTCTTCTCCGTCCGAAGAAGGTCCAGCTGCTCTTGGAGCCGGCCGCCGGCTTCGCGCAAGGCATCACGCTCCGCGGTAGCCTCGCCCAGCCGGGCTTCAAGCTCAGCGATCCGGCTATCAGCCCCCAGGTGCTGGTCCCGAAGCTCGTTGTACGCCTGTACCTGAGCATCGTAAAGCGCCTGCCAAAGGGGAGAGAAAGGGAACATGATTAAGATTCAACCTGGTTAAAAGCATAACCAGCCCGATTCTCGGGGGCTACACCCAGTGGGTGCTCTTGCGCGCCCCCACTGAAGAAAATATGCAGAGAAAAAGGCCTCCAAGAGATTCGGACCGGTTGGCAATCAAGCCGCCCGATTCTCGGGGGCTACACCCAGTGGGTGCGCTGTCGCGCACCCACTGACGTCAAGAGAAAAAAGCACAAATAAAAACCAAAAAAGGCAAGGCCTACCTTGGTGCGGGCTTCCAGGCGCTCCATGTCACCACATACCACGCGGGCCGCCTGCTCCACCTTCGACCGGTCGCTCGTAAACAGCACCACCAGCTCCGGCACGCCGAAAAGAACGGTGCCGGCGGGCATTCGCAGGCGGGCCAAGTTCGCCGCCCGCCATGACTTCATGGGCCGACTCCCATGCCGGCCCCCTGCCCTCGACGCAATAGGGCCCTACTGGGGGACGATGATGGCGCCGGCTCCTGGTGCTGGCTTGATGGCCGACGAGGGTGCCGTCCCAACCGGCGCTACCTCCTCCGCAGGAGGCGGATGAGCCGCGTCCGGCGCATCCGTGGTCGCCCTTGGGGCATCAGGGGCCGCGTCCGGCGTGGTCAGATCCAGCACCGGTGCGTCAGAAGCTGCTTCGGCCCGGGGAGAAACCGGGATCGTCTCCAGATCCACCTGCTCCGGGGCTGCCGGCTCAGGCGGCTGGGCCCCTTCGGTCCTCGGGGCCGTCCTGGAGGCGGCCTCGCTAGCTGGCTCCTCCACACGGGCATGTGCGGAGGGATCCTATCTAGCCTTCGCACGCTTCTCCGTCGGCCTTTCGACCCGGTTGGGGCGAGGCTGACCCACGGCGGTCTTCCCCGCAGCCGTGTCCCACCGACGCTGGGATTCTATCTCGAGCTCCCTCTCGACAGCATCAGCTGCTGCCCAGCCGGCCCACTCCGCTGTGGAGGCGGTGTCTTCATCCGCATCCTCCGCCTCCCTGTCAAGCCAAGCTTCTCAGGAACAAAGCTCATCTCAAGATATGGAAGGGAGAAGAGGAGGAAACCATACCCTGCAACCACCGGGACCTGCCTCCGGCCATCGCCACGGTGCCTCTTGGCGCCGTCTGCTCGCTGCCCGGCTAGGGGACCCGGCGCCGGTCGCTTAGAGGCCGGCCGGGAAGCTGTGGCACCCTTGCCCTTCTTCCCGACTGCCTCGTCAACAGCGGTCGCTCCGCCACCTTGACGCCGGCCGCGCGACGGTAGTGGGCCGGTGACCTCCTCCACCTCGTCGGAGTCTCCCTCGAAGGCTGCATCAGAACAGAATGAGGCTTCCTCATCGTCGTCCGTCCAGTCTGCTAGGGCGTGCCGCGGGTACTCACCAGACGGCTCGGTCCCTTCCGACTCCAGGGGATCTTCCGAGCCGGCGGAGGAGTCTGAGCGGGGCTCCATCGCATCCTCGTCCTCCATCTCGGAGGCGCCGAACGCCTCCACGTCAGGAGCAGGCTGACGGAGGGACCCCTGCAGGGCCTTGAACATCTACAAGAAAGGAATTCAACCAGGCTCAGAAAACGCCACCGGCTTCAAAACAAAATGACAGAAAAGAAGGGAGTATGGCTACCATCGGAGGCGGATGAGCCCGGTTGAACGGCGACATCCCCCATGTCCATTCCCCGCCCTCATCCATGCGGGCGGTGGAGATCAGGTTCACCCTTCGCGCTACAGCACCCGGGGTGAACCTCTTGGTGGACAGCCGGCATGGATCAAGCCGGCCGCTCATGTGGCGGACTAGATGCGGCCGCCTCTGCAAAGGAAGAATCTGGCGGACCACCATGGTGGCGAGAAAGTCGCGGCTGAGGAGGCCGCTCTCCCTCAAGATATCGAGGTGGGCGCGAATAAGCGCCACCTCAGGATGCGGCTTGGGAGTCTTCGCGTCCCAGTTCTGCCACGTCGGAGGGGCGATGGCGAACGGGGGCATGTTGAGGGCGTCCTGGGCCTGGTTGGTGCTCCTCACGTAGAAGAACCCCCTCTGCCAATGCTTGATGGAGTCTTGCAAAGGCATCTGGGGGAAGCCGGACTTCGGGCAGTGATGCACCAACGCGGCCCCGCACGGCGTCATGGGGCGCGGCCCCTTGAGCTTCTCCACCTCGGATTTCTCCATGGCAATGAATTTCTGCTTAAAGAAGAACAGGCTGTGCCATAGATCGACGCGAGGCTCGATCCCCACGAAGCCCTCGCACAGGACCACGAAGGCGGCCAACTGCAGTATGGCGTTCGGCGCCAGATGATGCGGCTGCAGGCCGAAGAACTGGAGCCACTCGGCGAAGAAAGAGCTAGCCGGGAGCCCGAAAACCCGGTAGAAGTGCTCGGCGAAGACCACAACCTCTTCCGCGACAGGCACGGGAGAGGCCTCGGAGCTAGGAAGGCGCACCGACACTTGGGAGGCCGGGGGCAGCAGTCGATGATGACGGAGCGCATTGATGAGCTCCTCGTCGACATCGCTGCCCAGCCAGGCCCCCTGCAAGGACGCCTGCTGCACCGACGACTTCTTCAAAGAAGATCCACCGGCCATGGCTGTGGGTGGCGAGAGCTCGAAGCGGTCAGCGGAGGTCTTGGCAGCGAAGAAGAAGGAGACGAAGGGTGCGAGCTCTTCTTCTCAGGATGCAAGGAGGAAGAAAGCACGGAGCAGGGCGAGAAGAGGGGGCGAATGGCCTCCTCGAAAACCTTGCGTCCCATTTAAACCCCCACGAAGCGTCATGGGAGGGGATCTGGTGCGCGCCGGGCCTCATTAATTCCGTGTATTACGGGCGGTAACACCCCCTAAGCCCAACCATCACGGAGTAAATCCGCAGAGGATCTCCCGCACGGAGGCCGAGGGGGCATCGTGGCGGGACCCGGGGCCCATGCCCGGCCCCGTCAGCAGTAATCGCCATCATTACGCCAGGCGGGGCCTGGCACGTGGCGTTCTCCGGGCCAGTTATGACTGAACGGAGGTGTCGCTTCGAAGCTACCAGGCTCCAAAGCCGGCGTCCTTCGTCGCAAACAACAGCCAAAATATCAAGACAAATCAACAAGCCAGTAAGGCTGCCCGCGAGCAGGTGGCAGACCTCGCCAGCTTCGGGGACTACTTTCGAGGGGATAACCCCGGGGTAGGCTCATCAAGCCTATTCCTTCATTTTCGGCCCAATGGACATGAAGGCGCGGAGATTCTCAAGGCCCAAGTCTTCTGACCGGCTAGGCATTACCTGCCTGCTGAAAGACGAGGCGACCACCTTTCTGGCAGGCCAGGCAACCCGTGCCGGCTAGAATCGAGGCGGCCTCCCATTTAGACCCGGCCTGGTCCCGGCAGCCGGACTAAGGAGGAGGCGGCCACCCTCAAGCCGGCTGACCAAGAAGGCTAGCTGGCCGAGGATCACCAGTCACATCAGATGGTAGGTCAGGAAAGGACTTCACGATTAAAGGTAGCTACGCGTCAGCAAAGGTAATGGATCAGGGCGCCCGGCAAGTACGAGCGTCGGCGGCCACGCCGCTGACCTACCCCGGCTCTGATCCATCACCTAGCATGATGTCGGACCGTCACACTTCCACTCCATTACTGCACTCGGCGTGGGGAACAGTGGAGGCGGTCGTACTGCCTGCCCATGAAGAATCTCGCGGGGTGACGCTCGACGTACAGCGCGTGCTCAGCGTCAACCTTACGCAGGAGCCCCATTGGCCAGCCGGCGGGTCCCACCAGCAATCGAGACCATGTAGCCGGCGGGCCCCTCATCGACAAGACAAAACCCTTGTGGGCCCCTGGCCAGCAGGCGAATTAGCCAGCCGGGTCCCACGCATGTACCCTTTATCCATATTGTAGGCCGGCGGGTTCGCCTATAAAACCCCCCGGCTGCCCCCCATGCAAGGGGGCCGATCACTTGCCAGTCATTCAACACTACACACTCACCAACCAACACAGAGCGAGGCAGAGACGAGCCGGCTGCTCCCCTCTTTCTCCTCCCAACACAGCTCCACGAGCAACATTGTACTCTGTTCCCATACATCAAACACACCAGCAGGATTAGGGGTATTATCTCTACGGAGAGCCCTGAACCTGGGTACAGCATGCGTCCCATGCGTGTACCAACCTCGTTCCCAGCACCCACCTTTGTCCCTTCGGTTCTCACCAACTTTAGCCTACCCATGGCATATGTTGTGAGTATTCACCGACACTATCTCATCCCTTTCATCCATATGCATATCATTTTCATACTCAAGCAAGTATTGCTCTAAGGGATCAGTAGGAGGCACAACAATAGAGGCTAAGGCAATAGTTTCATCCCTACTAGGCAACTCCTTTTCATGAGGTTGACTACCAAACTTAAAGAAATTGAACTCATGTGACACACCTTCAAAGCCAACAGCGACAGTTTTCTTCTCACAATCAATATGAGCATTGACAGTATTAAGGAAGGGTCTGCCAAATATGATGGGACAAAAGCTATCTTGTGGAGTAGCAAGAATGAGGAAATCAACAGGATACTTCGTTTTACCACACAAGACTTCAACATCCTTAACAATTCCCACACGGCAGATAGTATCTCTATTGGCAAGCTGAATGGTGACATCAATAGGCTCTATCTCAACAGGTGCAATCTCATCTTTGATTTCATCATATAAGGATTGAGGTATTGCACTAACACTAGCACCCACGTCACATAAGCCATGATAACAATGATATCCTATCTTAACAGAAACCACAGGCATGCCAACAACAAGCCTAAGTTTGTCTCTAACGTGAGGTTTAGCAATTCTAGCAGCATCTTCACAGAAGTGAATATTATGTCCCTCAACATCGTCGGACAGAAGATCTTTGATAATAGCAATGCTAGGTTCAACTCTAATTTTCTCTGGGGGTGTAGGTGTTCTAATGTAGCCTCTACGTATCACAGTTGAAGCTTTAGAATGATCCTTTATCCTAACAGGGAAAGGTGGTTTCTCAATGTAAGCACTGGGAACAACAGGATCATTATAGGCAATGCCTTTCTCTTCAACTGGAGTGGGTTTAACTACATTGACTTCTAAAGGAGGATGATATTTGAACCACTTCTCTTTGGGGAGATCAATATAAGCAGCAAACGATTCACACAATGAAGCTACTATCTCAGAGTCAAGTCCATACTTAGCGCAAAAATCACTAAAGGTATTTGTCTCAACAAAGGATTTAACGCAATCAAACATGAAATTCATACCTGACTCCTTACCATCTTCAAGCTCCCAATCTTCAGAGTTGCATTTAATTCTCTCCAATAAATTCCATTTGAAGTCAATATCTCTCTTCATAAAAGAACCGGTACAAGAAGTGTCAAGCATGGTGCGATCATCATGAGAAAGCCGAGCATAGATGTTTTGAATGATAATTTCTCTCGAGAGCTCATGGTTGGGGCATGAATATAACATTGATTTAAGCCTCCCCCAAGCTTGAGCGATGTTTTCTCTCTCACGAGGCCAAAAATTGTAAATATAATTCCGATCATGATGTACTAAATGCATAGGATAAAACTTTTGATGAAATTCCAATTTCAACCGATTGTAGTCCCATGATCTAGTATCATCACATAGCCTATACCATGTCAACGCCTTATCCTTCAAAGATAAAGGAAGGACCTTCTTCTTGACCTCATCCTCAGGCAAACCTGCAATATTAAATAGACCACAAAGTTCATCTACATAGATTAGATGCAAGTCTGGATGTGTTGTTCCCTCTCGTGTAAAAGGATTAGCCAGCAGTTTCTCAAGCATATCCGAAGGAAATTCAAAGCAAATATTTTCAGTAGGTGTAGTAGGTTGAGGAGAAACTCTTTGTGCTTCCGTTCGAGGTGAAGATACCCCGAACAAGCCCCTCAAAGGATTAGTTTCCATAGTGACAAGTGACAATAAATTTCAGCACACTATATGAATGTTTCCTTACCAAGTTCCACTTACCAAAGGCGCTTCACTCCCCGGCAACGGCGGCAGAGAAGAGTCTTGATGACCCACAAGTATAGGGGATCAATCGTAGTCCTTTCGATAAGTAAGAGTGTCGAACCCAACGAGGAGCAGAGGGATCTGACAAGTGGTTTTCAGCAAGGTAAAATCTGCAGGCACTGAGATTGTCGGTAACAAGTGATTGTGTGGTGAGATGATTCGTAGCAAGCAACAAGTAACAAAATAGAAACGGTGCAGCAAAGTGGCCCAATCCCTTTTGTAGCAAGTCACAAGCCTGGACGAAGTCTTATAGGTGAAAAAACGCTCCTGAGGACACACGGGAATTTCTGGCATGCTAGTTTTCATCATGTTCATATGATTCGCGTTCGTTACTTTGATAGTTTGATATGTGGGTGGACCGGCGCTTGGGTACTGAACTTACTTGGACAAGCTTCCCACTTATGATTAACCCCTCTCGCAAGCATCCGCAACTACGAAAGAAGAATTAAGACAAAGTCTAACCATATCGTTAAACTAGTGGATCCAAATTAGCCCCTTACGAAGCAACGCATAAACTAGGGTTTAAGCTTCTCTCACTCTAGCAACCCATCATCTACTTACTACTTCCCAATGCCTTACTCTAGGCCCAAATAATGGTGAAGTGTTATGTAGTCGACGTTCACATAACACCACTAGAGGAAAAACAACATACAACACATCAAATTACCGAACGAATACCAAATTCACATGAGTACTATTAGCATGACTTATCCCATGTCCTCAGGAACAAAAGTAACTACTCACAAAGCATAATCATATTCATGAGCAGAGAGGTAATGATTAGCATCAAGGATCTGAACATAAACTCTTCCACCAAATAATCCAACTAACATCAACTACAAAGAGTAATTAACACTACTAGCAACCTTACAAGTACCAATCGAAGTCGCAAGACTGAGATTGGTTACAAGTGATGAACTAGGGTTTGGAGACGAGATGGTGCTGATGAAGATGTAGATGGTGACGAGTCCCCTCCGATGGGAGGAGTGTTGGTGATGCTGATGGCGACGATTTCCCCCTCCGGGAGGGAAATTCCCCTGGTAGGATCGTCCTGCCGGAGCTCTAGATTGGTTCTGCTCATGTTCCACCTCGTGGCGGCGGCAAAACCACGAAAAAGCTCCTCCCTAATTTTTTTCCAGACGAAACCCTTCATATAGCAGAACAGGGGGGCAAGTGGGCCAGCAGGCTGCCCAAAAGCCCTCATGGCGCGACCTGGGGGGGGGGGCGGGTGGCTGCGCCGTGCAGGCTTGTGGCCACCTGCACGCGCCCTTCTGGCACTTCTTCGGCCCAGTATTTTTTATAAATCCGGAAAAAAATCCTCGTTGATTTTTACGGCGTTTGGAGTTGCGCAGAAAAGGTATCTCAACTTTGCTCCACTTTCAGGCCAGAATTCCAGTTGCCGGCATTCTCCCTCTTCATGTAAACCTTGCAAAATAAGAGAGAAAAGGCATCAGAATTGTACCGTGAAGTGAAATAACAGCCAAAGAAGCAATAAATATGAACATGAAAACATGATGCAAAATGGACGTATCATAGCCCAAGAAGCACTCACACAAGGTGATGAACGCAAAGATATATGCGGCAGTGTTGGGAGGGAGATGATGGAGTTGAATCCCGAAATAGAAGAGGAAACCGCAAAAGAAAGGATGTGGAGGAAGAGAGAAACCTCGCTCGACATGAGTGGTGAGGAGGACCTGTTCCCCCTCATGAGGTGAGGGCTAAAGCTCCCCCTCGGGCATTCTCCAGGAGTTCTCCGCTACCATCCCGTGTTCCACGAGATCCAAAACATCTTCCATTGTCACATTGGACAGGATAAAATTCCCCTGTATCCACCCCGGTGGCAATGCGATTTGACCTGCTTTCTTCGCCTTGCCGCCCTTCTTGGCACACTCGAGCTTGGAGGTCTTGGATTTCGCCATGGTTGTGCCGGCGAGGAGAAGATTGAACAAGTCTGGCGAAGCTAAGGAGGAATAAGAGCAAGGAAAAGATCAAGGCGCAACCGTAACCCTAGCCACGGTTACGTTTATATAAGCAACCGACCGAGTCACTACTGCCTCTTGGGCTTGCGTTGGTTTTTCCCTTGAAGAGGAAAGGGTGATGCAGCACATGAGTAGTAAGTATTTCCCTCAGTTTGAGAACCAAGGTATCAATCCAGTAGGAGAATCAAGCCAAGTGTCCAGAGTACCTGCGCAAACACAAACGAGCTTGCACCCAACGCTATAAAGGGGTTGTAAATCCCTTCAAGATTGATTGCAAAGTGAGATCTGAAGGCGGAAAGTGCAATGAAGTAAAAGTGAAAGGCTGAAAATATGGTGTGAAGTAGACCCGGGGGCCATAGTGTTCACTAGAGGCTTCTCTCAAAATAGCAAATATCATGGTGGGTGAACAAATTACTGTCGAGCAATTGATAGAACCGCGCAAAGTTATGACTTTATCTAAGGCAATGATCATACATATAGGCATCACGTCCTACACAAGTAGACCGATACTTTCTGCATCTACTACTATTACTCCACACATCGACCGCTATCTGATACGTCTCAAACGTATCTATAATTTTTGATGGTTTCACGCTGTTATCTTGTCAACTTTGGATGTTTTGTTTACCTTTTATATCTTTTTTGGGACTAGCTTATTAATTCAGTGCCAAGTGCCAGTTCCTGTTTTTTCTGTGTTTTTGACTCTTTTCATATCTGATTTTGGAATGGAGTCCAAACGGAATAAAATCCCCGGAATAAATTTTTCCAGAACGGAAGAAGATCAGAGGACTTGAGGGCCAAGGAAGGAGAGCCACACGGGGCCCACAAGCCCTGTAGCCGCCACCAGGGGGCGGCGGCTACCAGGCTTGTGGCCTCCCTGCCGCCCCCCTGACCTAGCTCTTTCGCCTATATATTCCCTAAAATCCAGAAAAAAATCAGGGCATCAACGAGAACACTTTTCCACCGCCGCAAGCTTCCGTTTCCGCGAGATCTCATCTGGAGACCCTTCCCGGTGCCCTGCCGGAGGGGACTTTGGAGTTGGAGGGCTTCTTCATCAACATCATCGCCCCTCCAATGACTCGTGAGTAGTTCACTTCAGACCTACGGGTCTGTAGTTAGTAGCTAGATGGCTTCTTCTCTCTCTTGGATCTTCAATACAAATTTCTCCATGATCTTCATGGAGATCTATCCGATGTAATCCTCTTTGGCGGTGTGTTTGTCGAGATCCGATGAATTGTGGATTCGTGATCAGATTATCTATGAATTATATTTGAGTCTTTGCTGGTGTCTTATATGCATGATTTGATATCCTTGTAAGTCTCTCTGAGTCTTGGGTTTTGTTTGGCCAACTAGATCTACAATTCTTGCAATGAGAGAAGTGCTTTGTTTTGGGTTCATACCGTGTGGTGACCTTTCCCAGTGACAGAAGGGGCAGCAAGGCACGCATCGTGTTGTTGTCATCAAGGGTAACAAGATGGGCTTTTATCGTAGATATGAGATTGTCCATCTACATCATGTCATCTTGCTTAAGGCTTTACTCTGTTCTTTTGGACTTAATACACTAGATGCATGCTGGATAGCGGTCGACGTGTGGAGTAATAGTAGTAGATGCAGAAAGTATCGGTCTACTTGTTTTGGACGTGATGCCTATAGATATAATCATTGCCTTAGATAACGTCACGACTTTGCGCGGTTCTATCAATTGCTCGACAGTAATTCGTTCACCCACCGTCTACTTGCTTTCATGAGAGAAGCCACCAGTGAACACTACGCCCCCCGGGTCTATTCACACCTATCGTTTCCACTTTCACTTTTACTTTGCTCTGTTTACTCTTTGTTGCTTTCAGTTCTCACTTTGCAAACAACCTATAACGGATTGACAACCCCTTCATAGCGTTGGGTGTAAGCTCTTTGTGTTTGTGCACGTATTTGTGACTTGACGAAATCTTCCATTGGTTCGATACCTTGGTTCTCAAAACTGAGGGAAATACTTACCGCCGCTGTGCTACATCACCTTTTCCTCTTCAAGGGAACACCAACGCAAGGCTCCAAGGCCGCGGGGAAATCCTTTGCATATTTGCCAAGGAAGTCCCTAAAGGCGTAGCCATAGCAGCAGGATTCCTGGCGCCGTACAAGGGAAGGTCTGTTATCGCAGTAGGAGAAGGATTTCTAGCGCCGTTGCCGGGGAGGATCAAGTCAAGAATAGTCTCTCTTCAATGTGTTGATTTCTCACGCAAGGAGGAGAGATCATGTCATCTATCCAAGTAGGTGTCACAAACTCATCTCTTGCATTTACCTTTTTTGCGAGTTGCCTCTCGTTTTCCTCTCCCCCACGCCACATTTGCCGTTTTCATTTGCCTTTCTCCTTTGCCTTTTTCTTTTGCCTTTTTGCCTTTTGCCTTTTTGCCGTTTTCCTTTGCTGGTTTTCTTGCTTGCTTGTGTGCTTGTTTGTTTGTTGAAGTCATCATGGCTGAAAACACCAAACTTTGCTACTTCTCGAGTACCAATAATAATGATTTTATTAGTACTCCGATTGCTCCCGCCACTAGTGCGGAATCGTATGAAATCAACGCAGCTTTGCTGAATCTTGTTATGAAAGAGCAATTCTCTGGCCTTCCTAGTGAAGATGCCGCATCCCATCTCAATACCTTCATTGAGCTTTGCGATATGCAAAAGAAAAGAGATGTGGATAATGACGTGATTAAGTTGAAGCTTTTTCCTTTCTCGTTGCGAGATCGCGCAAAAACTTGGTTTTCTTCTTTGCTTAAAAATAGTATCGATTCTTGGAATAAGTGCAAAGATGCTTACATATCCAAGTATTTTCCGCCTTCTAAAATTATCTCCTTACGTAACGATATCATGAATTTCAAGCAACTTGATCATGAACACGTTGCACAATCTTGGGAGAGGATGAAGTTAATGATTAGAAATTGTCCCGCTCATGGCTTGAGTTTGTGGATGATTATAGAAATCTTTTACGCTGGCTTGAATTTCGCTTCTCGCAATATCTTGGACTCTGTCTTAGGTGGAACGTTCATGGAAATCACGTTAGGAGACGCTACAAAACTCCTAGACAATGTCATGACCAACTACTCTCAGTGGCACACTGAAAGGTCGCCTGCTAGCAAAAAGGTGCACACTATAGAAGAAATTAACTCGCTTAGTGCTAAGATGGATGAGTTGATGAATTTGGTTGCTAGTAGAAACGCTACTGTAGATCCTAATGACATGCCACTATGTTCCTTGATTGAGAGTAGCAACGCTAGTTTGGACGTGAATTTTGTTGGTAAGAACAATTTTGGCAACAACAATGCTTTTATAGGAAGCTATATTCCTAGGCCTTTTCTTAGTAACTCCTCTAACAATTATGGCAATTCCTACAACAACACTTATGGAAATCACAACAAATTACTCTATGATTTAGAGAGTAATATCAAAGAGTTCATCAACTCTCAAAAGATTTTCAATGCGTCCATAGAGGAAAAACTACTCAAAATTGACGATTTAGCTAAGAGCGTCGATAGGATGTCTTGTGATATTGATGCTTTGAAAGTTAGATGTGCTCCTCCCAAGGTCAACTTGGATGAAACTTTAAAAGCTATGCGTGTCTCCATGAATGAGAGCAAAGAAAGAACCGCCCAAATTCGCGCTAGGCATGAATGGTTTAAAAGGGTGCGTTCTAGTGATGCAAATCACGAAGATCTTAAAGTGCTTGGTGTGACTCCTCTTGAATCTTTGTTTTCTCGTCTCAAACCTATTGATGAAGGGGCTGGATATGAATCCACATTGGTTGAAAAACTCCCCAATGATTCGGAGTCCACCTATCTTGATGATAAAGGTGTGGAGAGTGTAGTAGAAGAAACCAAAATTTTGGGTAGTAATGAAACTCCCACTTTGGATTTCAAGGAATTCAATTATGATAGTTGCTCCTTGTTTGAATGCATTTCCTTGATGCAATCCATTGCAAACTCTCCACATGATTATAGCCAAAGCAAACCTTTACCACTCATATCATAGATGCTATGATGAAATCCCTTGAAGAGGAGCTCTAATTAGAAGTCTCTATACCTAGAAAACTTCATGATGAGTGGGAACCTACTATCAAAATCAAGATCAAAAACTATGAATGCAATGCTTTGTGTGATTTGGGTGCTAGTGTTTCCGCGATTCCAAAGTCTTTATGTGATATTCTTGGTTTTCATGAGATTGAAAAGTGTTCTCTTAATTTGCATCTTGCGGATTCTACTGTCAAGAAACCCATGGGAAGGATCGATGATGTTCTTATTGTTGCAAATAAGAACTATGTACCCGTGGATTTCATTGTACTTGACATAGATTGCAATCCTTCATGTCCCATTATTCTTGGTAGACCTTTCCTAAGGACTATTGGTGCTATCATCGATATGAAGGAAGGGAATATTAGATTTCAATTTCCCCTAAAGAAGGGCATGGAGAATTTTCCTAGAAATAAAATAAGATTGCCTTATGAATCTATGATGAGGGCTACGTATGGTTTGAGCACCAAAGATGACTATACATGATTCCATCACCTTTTGCCTAGCTAAGGGCGTTAAACAATAGCGCTTGTTGGGAGGCAACCCAACAAATCTATCCTTTTTCTTTTTGTTTTGTGTTTTCCACACTTTCATAATTCTGTTATGATTGTGTTTTTTGTGTTTCTTTTTGCGTTTGTGCCAAGCAAAACCGTTATGATTAGTCTTGGGGATGATCGTTTGGTCATGCTGGAAAAGACAGAAACTTTCTGCTCACGAAAAGAATTTTCATGTTTTTTCTGTAAGAGCTTTTCAGTTGATTCTTTTTGCTTCTGATTTCTACGCAAATGCTTCAGACATTAGTAATGTTTCAGATTTTTTGAAGTACCAGAAGTATACTAAGTATACAGATTGCTACAGACTAGTCTGCTGTTAACAGATTCTGTTTTTGTTGTGTTGGTTGCTTATTTTGATGAAACTATGGATAGTATCGGGGGGTATTAGACATGAAGATTGAAAATACAGTAACTCAACATCAACATAAGTAGAATTTAATTTTGCTACAGTACCTAAGGAAGTGGTGGTTTGCTTTCTTATACTAATGTTATCATGAGTTTCTGTTTAAGTTTCGTGTTGTGAAGTTTTCAAGTTTTGGGTGAAGTTCTTATGGACAAAAAGATAAAGAGTGGCAAGAGCTCAAGCTTGGGGATTCCCAAGGCACCCCAAGATGATTCAAGGATGCCGTAAAGGCCTAAGCTTGGGGATGCCCCGGGAAGGCATCCCCTCTTTGGTCTTCAATCCATCGGTAACGTTACTTGGGGCTATATTTTTATTCACCACATGTTATGTGTTTTGCTGGGAGCGTCTTGTATCGTAGGTGTCTTTTATTTTTTGTTGTGTCACAATCATCCTTCTTCACACCTAGAGAGAGAGACATGCACTCACCATGATTTTGTCGAGCTTCACTTATATCCTTTGGTTAGACAATTCAGCTCGTATGTGCTTCACTTATATCTTTTGAGCTAGTTGATTTTGCTCTATGTGCTTCACTTATATCTTTTAGACCACGATAGTGCGTGGCTTGGTAGTTGATCTATGCTTTGAAATTAGTCTCAAAAGGGGTAGTTATCCAAAGGGATATAACAACTTCCACCTTCATGTGCATTGAATAGTTAGAGAAGTTTGATTCATCTCAATTAGTTTTGAGTTGTGGTTGTGGTAATACTGAAGTTATCCTAGTAAGGTGTTGTGGATCTAGAAATACTTGTGTTGAAGTTAGTGATTCCCGTAGCATGCACGTATGGTGAATTGCTATGTGATGAAGTCTGAGCGTGATTAGTCTATTGATTGTCATCCTTTGTGTGGCGGTCGGGATCGCGCGATGGTTTATACCTACCAACCCTTCCCCTAGGAGTATGCGTTGAATGCTTTGTTTATATTACTACTAAAACTTTTTGCAACAAGTATATGAATTTTTCATGACTAATGTTGAGTCCATGGTTTAGATGCACTTTCACCTTCCACCATCACTATCTTCTTTAGTGCCGTGCAACTTTCGCCGGTGCACAAAACCCACCATTAGCCTCCCTCAAAACAGCCACCATACCTACCTACTATGGCTTTTTCAAAGTCATTTCGAGATATATTGCCATACAACTACCACCATGACATATGCCACCACTTCTACATTGCCATTGCATGATCGTAAGATATCTAGCATGATGTTTCCTTTAATGTCTATGCCATGCTAGATCATTGTCACTGTACACTACCGAAGGCATTCCATGTAGAGTCATCATTGTTCTAAGTTTTGAGTTGTAAGTGTGATGATCATCATTGATGGAGCATTGTCCCATGTGAGGAAATAAAAGAGGCCAGCAAAGCCCATACACAAAAAGAGGCCAAAGATGCCCACCAAAAAAAAAGAGGCCAAAGAGCCCACCAAAAAAAAGGAGGGAAAAAGAGAGAAGGGACAATGCTACTATCCTTCCACACTTGTGCTTATTAAGCACCACGATCTTCATGATTGAGAGTCTCTCGTTTTGTCACCACCATATAGCTAGTGGGAAATTTTCATTATATAACTTGGCTTGTATATTCCAATGATAGGCTTCCTCAAATTTGCCTTAGGTCTTCGTCAGCAAGCAAGTTGGATGCACACCCACTAGTTTTCTTTAAGAGCTTTCACATACTCTTCGCTCTAGTGCATCATTTGTATGGCAATCCCTACTCACTCACATTGATATCTATTGATGAGCATCTCCACACCTCATTGATATGCCTAGTTAATGTGACCATCTTCTCCTTGTTTGTCTTGCAACCTCCACCACCCTCCACACCACTTATAGTGCTGAAACCATGGCTCGCGCTCATGTATTGCGTGAGAGTTGAAAAAGTTTGAGAAAGTAAAGGTGTGAAAACAATTACTTGGCCAATACCGGGGTTGTGCATGATTTAAATTCGTTGTGCAATGATGATAGAGCATAGCCAGACTATATGATTTTGTAGGGATAACTTTCTTTTGGCCTTGTTATTTTGAAAGTTCATGGTTACCTTGCTAGTTTGCTTGAATTATTATTGTCTCCACGTCAATAGCAAACTATTGTTTTGAATCTAATGGATCTGAACATTCACGTCACATAAGAGGAGTGACAAAGGACATCTATGCTAGATAGCATGAAAGCATAAAAAATTCATTCTTTATCACTTGTCTACTCGAGGACGAGCAGGAGTTAAGCTTGGGGATGCTTGATACGTCTCAAACGTATCTATAATTTTTGATGGTTTCATGTTGTTATCTTGTCAACTTTGGATGTTTTGTTTACCTTTTATATCTTTTTTGGGACTAACTTATTAATTCAGTGCCAAGTGCCAGTTCCTGTTTTTTCTGTGTTTTTGACTCTTTCCAGATCTGATTTTGGAACGTAGTCCAAACGGAATAAAATCCCCGAAATAATTTTTTCCAAAATGGAAGAAGATCAGGGGACTTGAGGGCCAAGACATGAGAGACACAGGGGGCCCACAAGCCCTGTAGCCGCCACCAGGGGGGCGGCGGCTACCAGGCTTGTGGCCTCCCTGGCGCCCCCCTGACCTAGCTCTATCGCCTATATATTCCCTAAAATCTAGAAAAAAATCAGGGCATCCACGAAAACACTTTCCCGCCGCCGCAAGCTTCCATTTCCGCGAGATCTCATGTGGAGACCCTTCCCCGTGCCCTGCCGGAGGGGACTTTCGAGTTGGAGGGCTTCATCATCAACATCATCGTCCCTCCAATGACTCGTGAGTAGTTCACTTCAGACCTACGGGTCCGTAGTTAGTAGCTAGATGGCTTCTTCTCTCTCTTGGATCTTCAATACAAAGTTCTCCGTGATCTTCATGCAGATCTATCCGATGTAATCCTCTTTGGCGGTGTGTTTGTCGTGATCCGATGAATTTTGGATTTGTGATCAGATTATCTATGAATTATATTTGAGTCTTTGTTGATTTCTTATATGCATGATTTGATATCCTTGTAAGTCTCTCCGAGTCTTGGGTTTTGTTTGGCCAACTAGATCTATGATTCTTGCAATGGGAGAAGTGCTTGGTTTTGGGTTCATACCATGTGGTGACCTTTCCAAATGACAGAAGGGGCAGCAAGGCAGGCATCATGTTGTTGCCATCAATGGTAACAAGATGGGCTTTTATCGTAGATATGAGATTGTCCATCTACATCATGTCATCTTGCTTAAGGCGTTACTCTGTTCTTTTGGACTTAATGCACTAGATGCATGCTGGGTAACGGTCGACATGTGAGTAATAGTAGTAGATGCAGAAAGTATTGGTCTACTTGTTTTGGACGTGATGCCTATAGATATAATCATTGCCTTAGATAACGTCACGACTTTGCAAGGTTCTATCAATTGCTCGACACTAATTCGTTCACCCACCGTCTACTTGCTTTCATGAGAGAAGCCACTAGTGAACACTACGGCCCCCCGGGTCTATTCACACCTATCGTTTCCACTTTCACTTTTACTTTGCTCTGTTTACTCTTTGTTGCTTTCAGTTCTCACTTTGCAAACAATCTATAAGGGATTGACAACCCCTTCATAGCGTTGGGTGCAAGCTCTTTGTGTTTGTGCAGGTACTTGTGACTTGACGAGATCTTCCATTGGTTCGATACCTTGGTTCTCAAAACTGAGGGAAATACTTACCGCCGCTGTGCTACATCACCCTTTCCTCTTCAAGGGAACACCAACGCAAGGCTCCAAGGCTGCGGGGAAATCCTTTGCATATTTTCCAAGGAAGTCCCTAAAGGCGTAGCCGTAGCAGCAGGATTCCTGGCGCCGTACCAGGGAAGGTCTGTTGTCGCAGTAGCACTATCCAACACGCATCTAGTGTATTGAGTTCATGACGAACATAGTAACGCCTTAAGCAAGATGACATGATGTAGAGGGGTAAACTCAAACCAATGATGAAAACCCCATCTTTTTACCCTTGATGGCAACAACACAATGTTGGGTAACGTCGCACGGGAAACAAAAAATTTCCTACGCGCACGAAGACCTATCATGGTGATGTCCATCTACGAGAGGGGATTTCCGATCTACGTACCCTTGTAGATCGCACAGCAGAAGCGTTAAGAAACGCGGTTGATGTAGTGGAACGTCTTCACGTCCCTCGATCTGCCCCGCGAACCGTCCCACGAACCGTCCCGCGATCCGTCCCACGATCTAGTGCCGAACGGACGGCACCTCCGCGTTCAGCACACGTACAGCTCGACGATGATCTTGGCCTTCTTGATCCAGCAAGAGAGACGGAGAGGTAGATGAGTTCTCCGGCAGCGTGACGGCGCTCCGGAGGTTGGTGGTGATCTAATCTCAGCAGGGCTCCGCCCGAGCTCCGTAGAAACACGATCTAGAGGTAAAACCGTGGAGGTATGTGGTTGGGCTGCCGTGGCAAAAAGTCGTCTCAAATCAGCCCTAATATCTCCATATATATAGGAGGAGGGGAGGGGAGGCTTGCCTTGAGGCTCAAGGAGCCCCAAGGGCTGCGCCACCAAGGGAGGAGGAGTCCTCCTCCAATCCTAGTCCAACTAGGATTGGAAGCTGGAGTCCTTCTCTTCTTTCCCACCTCCTTTTTTTTCTTTTCTCTTTGATTTTCTATCTATGGCGCATAGGGCCTTCTTGGGCTGTCCCACCAGCCCACCAAGGGCTGGTGAGCCACCCCCAAGGCCTATGGGCTTCCCCGGGGTGGGCTGCCCCCCTCCCCCCGGTGAACACCCGGAACCCATTCGTCATTCCCGGTAACTCCGAAAACCTTCCGGTAATCAAATGAGGTCATCCTATATATCAATCTTCGTTTCCGAACCATTACGAAAACCCTCGTGACGTCTGTGATCTCATCCGGGACTCCGAACAACATTCGGTAACCAACCATATAACTCAAATACGCATAAAACAACGTCGAACCTTAAGTGTGCACACCCTGCAGGTTCGAGAACTATGTAGACTTGACCCGAGTGACTCCTCGGTCAATATCCAATAGCGGGACCTGGATTCCCATATTGGATCCCACATATTCTACAAAGATCTTATCGTTTGAACCTCAGTGTTAGGGATACATATAATCCCGTATGTCATTCCCTTTGTCCTTCAGTATGTTACTTGCCCGAGATTCGATCGTCAGTATCCGCATACGTATTTCAATCTCGTTTACTGGCAAGTCTCTTTACTCGTTCCGTAATACAAGATCCCACAACTTACACTAAGTTACATTGCTTGCAAGGCTTGTGTGTGATGTTGTATTACCGAGTGGGCCCCAAGATACCTCTCCGTCATACGGAGTGACAAATCCCAGTCTCGATCCATACTAACTCAACGAACACCTTCGGAGATACCTGTAGAGCATCTTTATAGTCACCCAGTTACGTTGCGATGTTTGATACACACAAAGCATTCCTCCGGTGTCAGTGAGTTATATAATCTCATGGTCATAGGAACAAATACTTGACACGCAGAAAACAGTAGCAACAAAATGACACGATCTACATGCTACGTCTATTAGTTTGGGTCTAGTCCATCACGTGATTCTCCTAATGACGTGATCCAGTTATCAAGCAACAACACCTTGTACATAGTCAGAAGACCCTGACTATCTTTGATCAACTGGCTAGCCAATTATAGCATGGATAATAAACGATTATCTTGATACAGGAATTATAATAATAACTATATTTATTATTGCCTCTAGGGCATAATTCCAACACACGATGCGTGCCTCGCTACCCCTTCTGTCACTGGGTGAGGTCACCGCACGGTATGAACCCAAAACCAAGCACTTCTCCCATTGCAAGAATCATAGATCAAGTTGGACAAACAAAACCCACAACTCGAAGAGAATTACAAGGATATGAAATCATGCATATAAGAGATCAGAAGAAACTCAAATAAGATTCATAGATAGTATGATCATAAATCCACAATTCATCGGATCTCGACAAACACACCGCAAAAGAAGATTACATCGGATAGATCTCCATGAAGATCATGGAGAACTTTGTATTGAAGATTCAAGAGAGAGAATAAGCCATCTAGCTACTAGCTATGGACCCGAAGGTCTATGGTGAACTACTCATGGATCATCGGAGAGGTCATGGTGTTGATGAAGAAGCCCTCCGTATCCGAAGCCCCCCCTCCGGCACGGCACCAGAAAGTGCCCCAGATGGGATCTTGTAGAGACAGAAGCTTGTGGCGGCGGAAAAGTATTTTCGTGGATCTCTCGCGCAGTTTTGGATTTTTCAGGAATTTATAGGCGGAAGAGGTAGGGCAGACGAGCCACACGGGGCCCACAAGCCTGCTAGGTGCGGGCCCCCCTAGCCGCGCCTAGGGGGCTTGTGACGTCCCCTGGTGGCTTCTGCCTTGGTTCTCACGTCTCGTGCGTATCTTCTGTTCCGGAAAAAATCTTTTCGGAAGTTTTATTCCGTTTGGACACCGTTTAAAATCGTCCTCTCAAAAGGGTCAAAAACACGGAAAAACAGGAACTCGCACTTGGCACTGAGTTAATAAGTTAGTCCCAAAAAAGATATAAAAGGCATACAAAACATCCAAACTTTGACAAGATAATAGCATGGAAGCATAAAAAATTATAGATACGTTGGAGACGTATCAAGCATCCCCAAGCTTAACTCCTGCTCGTCCTCGAGTAGGGAAGTGATAAAGACTGAATTTTTGATGTGGAATGCTACCTAGCATAGTTGTCCTTTGTAACTTCTTTCATGTGACATGAATGTTCAGATCCGCAACATTAAAAACAATAGTTTGCTATTGACATGAAAACAATAATACTTCAAGCAAACTAGCAAGATAATAATGAACTTTCGAAATAACAACTCCAAAGAAAGTTATCCCTACAAAATCATATAGTATGGCTATGATCCATCATCCCCACACAACTAATTTCAATCATGCACAACCCCGCTATTGGCCAAGTAATTGTTTTCACACTCTTACTTTCTCAAACCTTTTTCAACTCTCGCGCAATACATGAGCGTGAGCCATGGATATAGCACTATAGGTGGAATAGAGTGTGGTGGAAGTTGTGAGACAAAAAGGAGGAGATGGTCACATTGACTCGGCGTATAAAAGGACTATGGAGATGCCCATTAATAGATATCAATGTGAGTGAGTAGGGATTGCCATACAACGGATGCACTAGATCTATAAGTATGTGAAAGCTCAAAAGGAGAACTAGTGGGTGTGCATCCAACTTGCTTGCTCACGAAGACCTAGGGCAATTTTGAGGAAGCCCATCATTGGAATATACAAGCCAAGTTATATAATAAAGATTCCCACTAGTATATGGTGTGACAAAACTAGAGGCTCTCAATCATGAAGAACATGGTGCTAATATGAAGCACAAGTGTGGAGAAGATAGTAGCATTGTCCCTTCTCTCTTTTTCTCTCTTTTTTTTATTTGGCCTCTTTCGCACATAGGAGGCACCAAGACAGAACTCCGTCACATCGGCATCATATAGATCTCAAAAATATCCGCGTGATCCTAAAATTTTTTTGAGTGAGAAGAGGAGTAGAATTAAATTATTACGTCAAGATTCCTCACCAGAGCATAGAAGAGGAGAAAAAAGAATCCTACTCTCCGATATATAACTAGACTCAAAGTAGTTTTTCACTAGACTCGACTCGGCCAAGTTCGATCAATCAAGGGGGCACCTAGGTCGGTCCTTGCTCTCATACCAACTTGTCACGCCCAAAATGCGATCCTATCCTCAATTTGCCACGAGGGCCTCGTCAGGCATAGAAGCGCACCTCGTCGTGTCGCAAGAATGGATGTCGTTACAAGTACATGTACTGAGAAGAAGAGATATATATAAAGAATTGGCTTACACTCGCCACATGCTACATCAGAGTCACATAAGTATATTACATAATCATCAAGAGTAAGAGCAGGGTCCGACTACGGACGAAAACAAACGAGAAAAATAAGAACGACGTCCATCCTTGCTATCCCAGGCTGCCGGCCTGGAACCCATCCTAGATCGATGAAGAAGAAGAAGAAGAAGTAACTCCAAATGAACAATCAACGCGCTCGCGGCAAGTAACCTTTACCTGTACCTCCAACTGGTGTTGTAGTAATCTGTGAGCCACAGGGGACTCAGCAATCTCATTTCCAAAGGTATCAAGACTAGAAAAGCTTAATGGGTGAGGTAAGGTTAAGTGGTGAGGTTGCAGCAGCGGTTAAGCATATATTTAATGGCTAACTTACGAGTACAAGAAATAAGAGGGGGAAGATCTACGCATAACGGACGTGAACTACTCGTGATCAAATGAATGATCCTGAACACCTACCTACGTCAGACATAACCCCATCGTGTCCTCGATCGGAGAAGGAACTCACGAAAGAGACAGTCACGGTTACGCACACAGTTGGCAACTTTTTAATTAAGTTAACTTCAAGTTATCTAGAACCAGTGTTAAACAAAGTTTCCACGTTGCCACATAACCGCGGGCACGGCTTTCCGAAAAGATTTAACCCTGCAGGGGTGCTCCAACTAGTCCATCACAAATTACCACAAGCCGCATAGAAATCCTCAATCACGAAGCTCGCGATCTCGTCGGATTCCCTAGTGGAAAACCTCAACTCCGAGATTACCCAAAGCATCACCGGAATCCCGATGCACAAGATATCTCATCAAAGGTAAAACTAATCCAGCAAGGCCGCCTGGCGTGTCGACAATCCCGATAGGAGCCGCGTATCTCGTTCTCAGGACACGACGGATAAGCGACGCGTACAAGTGCCAAACCTCGAGTTTCCTCGCAGTGGACCCGCACAGTGCTCTGTTTTGGACCAACACTCATGAGGAGCACTGGCCCGGGGGTTTATTAAATTATCCTCGGGGCCCGGGAAGTACCTATGCAATTTTATTAGGTGATTAGGCAAATGTAGTACCAATGTTGGGCCTTGCCAGACCAGCTTTAATCTAAAACGAATTATCAAGGGGGTCCCCATAACAACCCCGATCATGTTAGGAGCGCTCAATTATGGAAGATAACACCGGTAGCCGGAAACTAAGGGGGGCAAAGGTGGAACAAAACACCAGGCTAGAAAGGCCGAGCCTTCCACCTTTTACCAAGTATATAGGTGCATTAAATTAAATAGCATTTAAATATGGTGATACAACAAGGAACCCATGCTTTCACATGGAAGCAACTGCACCTGCAACTAGCAACGCTATGAACAGGGTTAAGCAAGCAGTAACATAGCCAATCAGTGGTTTGCTAGGTTGAACAGGTTGAAGGTTTTCATGGCATTGTTGAGAGGCTGATGTTTAACATGTGGTAGGCAACGAGACATAATCGATAGAAGCGATCAAACTAGCATGGCAATGATAGTAATGGTATCTGGGGAAATGATCATCTTGCCTGAGATCCCGCTTGGAAGAAGGATGCCTCCGTGAAGCAGACGAACCGACGTAGTCGACCGGGTCCTCACAATCCGTCACGCTGCGGAACTCTATCGAGACGAAGCAAACCGGAAACACAAATCAACACACGGAATTCACCACACGATGCACAACACAAATGATGCATGAGCAGCTGAATACATGTAAGTCACGGCATGACAATTCACACAAACAGACACTACACATTAAGTGAAGTTCAATATGCAACGAGTTGCACATTGACGAAACTCCACGTTAATTATTCAGTTCTATCCCGATTAGTTACACGGCAATATTAAATGTGGTTAAACATGGCAAGAGGTGAAGCGTAATTAATCTACCTATCTAGGCATTTTTAATGAGGTCGGAAATGACATATAGCATCTCCGAAACGACCTCACATGTTAATTTACAATTATGTCCAGATCTGAACTAACACATTTAATTAGTTGTAAAGCAGCAGAACAAATAGGTTCACGTGATTCTACGCGTCAAGGCAAGCAATTTACACATAAAGAACATATCCAACGGAGCTACGGTTTAAAAGATACAAGCACCACAAGATATGATGGCATGAATGCAAAATGTGTGCAACGACGGTCACGAGCACTTCAAGACTTACAACCAGCAAGAGAAAGTGAAACTATACGAGATCCTAAGCAAGTTTCATATAGGACACGATCAAATCAAAGATACGGTTCAAAAACTACGAGCAAAACAAGAAAACACTACAATCTGCCAAAATCAGCCACATAGCATTTTCTACGCCCCACAACTATGGCTACACAACTCCGATATGCTCAAGCAAGGCATGGCACGTAAGAGGGCAAGAAGCACTACTACAAACAACTAACAACAACTAGCATGGTAGCAATGAGAACTAGGAAAAGAAGACACAAAATGGCATCTCACACACTATTTCAGACTTAGTGAAAATCACACCTCATGAAAGTGCAGTTTTTGATCTGAAGCTATATTGACAGCAGCAAAACCTATAGCTACGGAACCCCAAATGGCATGAAAATTTACAGCATGCTAGAGAAACACAAGGGCTACAACTTACTGCATTGGACCAACCTCAAAAGAGCTACATATCAAAAGGTAGAAGCAAGACAAGACAGCAACAAAATAATAAAAGATTCCAGACTTAGAAATATTTCAGCACGTCTAAAACAGCACTATTTCTAGCAACTTGAGGGCAATCAAAACACACCTAAACATGCATTTCTATTGCAACTAAAAATACCAGAGGCTAGTCTAAACACCCAAGAACAATTCCCTAGTCGACAACTAATTCAAACGAGGCACGGAATAAATCCTACGAATTAAACAAAATGGCAACTTAGCTACAACTTACTCCAATGGATTTTTCTACCCCGAAAACATATAAAATATGTGGGGTTGCACAACAAAATAATGCCACACGAATATGCGGGAAAATAACCTATACACGGTAAAATAAACTACCGGCCATCCCTACACGTAAAAATACCAATGACCGCTCTAAAATACATGGAATAATGCTTCCTAAAACATGGGCATTTGTACTACGGCATCCGAGCAAACCGGACTTGCGCGAAAATTAAATACGGGACGTATCCTATTAAAACAGCACGTTATTCTAGGAATACGGCACGCTAAACGATGTCAAACTAATATGCAAGTTGGATAATCTTATTCTACGCCAAAACCATATACAACTCATCGCAATCCGACTTACGGATTTAAAGTTACGAGCAAAATAATATTACTATATATCCTGAATACACTAATTCGAAAATTAAATAGAATAAAATAAAAAAACGCTGGGGCGAGGGAGTGGCTCACCTTGGGCCAGCCCGGCTCGAGGGCACTGTGGATGAGGCCGGCCGAGGCCTGGGCCTGGGGAGGCGCTGCGGCACCTGACTGGGCCGGCTCGGGGCCCAGCCGAGAGGGGGATCCGGCCTGCTGGGGAGGCGGTCAACGCGAGCGAAGGAACGAGGAACTCCTCGTCGATCTCCCTCCCGTGCCCGAGGGCACGGGGCCTGGCGGCGCCTGCGCAGGGCGGCGAGAGGAGCAGGCAACAGCTGGATCTGGCAGAGGGTGCTGCAGGCGGCCGGGGAACCGAGGCGCTGCGGGATCCCGCGAGGAGGGCGAGGTGCGGCCGACTGTCATGGCGGCGGCTTGCTGCGGCTGACAGGAGGTCGTAGGCGGCGGCTGGCATGGCAGGCGAGGGACTCCGGTGATCCTCCGGCAGGCGGGGCGGCGGCCGGTGAGGGGCTCCCGCGAAGGAGGTGTGGCGGCGCGGGCAGGAGGGCTCGGGCATGCTGCTGCGGCCATGGGAGGGAGGCCCGGGAGCAGGGAGCTCGGGCCATGGCGGCGACGGCGCGATGGGCTCGGCCGGGCCCGATCTGGGCCTGGTGGGTCGACGGCGCTGGGGAGGAGAGGGAGAGCAGGTGGGAGGCTAGGGTTTCGGGTAGGTGGCATGAATTTCGAGGAGAGAGGGGGTTGTCTGCCAAAAAAATAGGAGGGATCTATATATAGACAAAGGGGGGGGGGCTAGGTTAACCGGAATTCCGTTCCGGATCCAACCGTGCGGTCGGATTCGGACGATTCCGCACGCGGGAATGGGTACGCGACCGTGTAGAGGGGATATCCGGAGACGAGAGGGAGAATGGGCGGCGCGGCACGAATTTTAAAACACCGACAGACGTCCGACGGTAGACCGAATACGGTGCCGCTACGGTCGACCGTTCGGGTACCAGATGGACTTCGTTCGCGACGAAATTTGACAGGCGGCCTACTTATATAAAATAAAACCGCACGTCAAATCTCAACCCGGTCAGAGAAAGTTTTACGCACACTTTAAAAACAAGGTTTCGACGATGCCGCGGGCGCGTGCGAGTGCGGTCGGGTTCAGAACGGACAACGACGAGAACCGGCAACTAACAACGGATGCAAGTTTTGAAAACGGGCGGCAACGGGATGCCGATGCAATGTTGATGATGCGCATGATGCGATGATGATGCTACAAATGAAAATACCCACACGACGAAAATGGAAAGAAAAGGGGAATCTTCTGGAACGTCGGCATCGGGCTGTCACATGCAGCAAGGATGATTGTGACACAACAAAAAGAAAAGACTCCTATGATACAAGACGCTCCAAGCAAAACACATATCATCTGGTGAATAAAAATATAGCTCCAAGTAATGTTACCGATGGATTGAAGACGAAAGAGGGGATGCCTTCCGGGGCATCCCCAAGCTTAGGCTTTTTGTTGTCCTTGAATTTGGCTTGGGATGCCTTGGGCACCCCCAAGCTTGAGCTCTTTCCACTCTTTATCCCTTTATCCATGAGAACATCACCCAAAACTTCAAAACTTCACAACACAAAACTTAAACAGAAACTCGTGATATCATTAGCACAAGAAAACAAACTACCACCTCTTTAGGTACTGTAGCAATCTTGATTTCTATTTATATTGGTGTTAGGTTACTGTATTCTCACTTTCCATGGCTAGTACCCCCGATACTATCCATAGTTTTATCAAAACAAGCAACCAACACAACAAAAACAGAATCTGTCAAAAACAAACCAGTCTGTAGCGATCTGTATACTTCGTATACTTTTGGTACCTCAAAAATTATGAAAAAATAATACAGCCTGGAAAAAAGCATATCAACCGGCAGCAAAAATAATCAACTCAAAATCTCTTTCTGAATAAAAATGAAAAATAATTTCGTGAGCGAAAAGTTTCTATCTTTTTCCAACAGGATCAAACAACCATCACCCAACTAGTCATAAAGGTTTTCCTTGGCTCAAACACAAAAAACACAATCATAACAGAATTATGATGGTGTGGACGCAACAAAATAGAAAGAAAAAAATAAATTCATTGGGTTGCCTCCCAACAAGCGCTATTGTTTAACGCCCTTAGCTAGGCAAAAGGTGATGAAATCACGTATCGTCGTCTTTGGTGCTCAAACCATAAGTAGCCCTCATCATGGATTCATAAGGAAACCTTATTTTCTTTCTAGGAAAATGCTCCATGCCCTTCTTTAAAGGAAATTGAAACCTAATATTCCCTTCCTTCATATCGATGATAGCACCAATAGTCCTTAGGAAAGGTCTACCAAGAATGATAGGGCATGTAGGATTGCAATCAATATCAAGCACAATGAAATCCACGGGTACATAGTTCCTATTTGCAATAATAAGAACATCATTGATCCTTCCCATGGGTTTCTTGACAGTAGAATCCGCAAGATGCAAATTAAGAGAACAATCCTCAATCTCATTAAAGCCTAGAACATCACATAAAGACTTTGGAATCGCGGAAACACTAGCACCCAAATCACACAAAGTATTGCATTCATAGTTTTTGATTTTGATTTTGATAGTAGGTTCCCACTCACCATGAAGCTTTCTAGGAATAGAAACTTCCAACTCAAGTTTCTCTTCAAGCGATTTTATCATAGCATCGACGATATGATCGGTAAAGGCCTTGTTTTGGCTATAAGTGTGTGGAGAGTTTAGCATGGATTGCATCAAGGAAATGCATTCAATCAAGGAGCAACTATGATAATTGAATTCTTTGAAATCCAAAGTAGTAATTTCATTACTACTCAAAGTTTTGATTTCTTCTACTCCACTTTCCATGCTTTTAGCATCAAGATAGATGGACTCCGAATCATTGGGGCGCTTTTCAACCAAAGTGGATTCATATCCAGCCCCATCATCATTAGGTTTGGCACTAGAAAACAAGGATTCAATGGGAGTCACACCAAGCACTTTAAGATCTTCGTGATTCTTATCACGAGAACACACCTTTTTAAGCCATTCATGTCTAGCACGAATTTGGGCGGTTCTTTCTTTGCTCTCACTCATGGAAACACGCATAGCTTTCAAAGTTTCATCCATATTGATCTTGGGAGGAGCACATCTAACTTTCAAAGCATCAATACCAATAGACATTCTATCAACGCTCCTAGCCAAATCATCAATTTTGAGTGGTTTTTCCTCTATGGACGCATTGAAAATCTTTTGCGAGTTGATAAACTCTTTGATATTATTCTCTAGATCATAGGGTAATTTATTGTAATTTCCATGAGTATTGTTGTAGGAGTTGCCAAAGTTATTAGAGGGGTTACTAGGAAAAGGCCTAGGAACATAGTTTCCTCTAAAAGCATTGTTGTTGCCAAAATTATTCCTACCAACAAAATTAACGTCCAAGCTCGCATTACTACTCTCAATCAAGGAAGACAAGGGCATATCATTAGGATCTAAAGGAGCACTTCTACTAGCAACCAAATTCATTAACTCATCCATCTTAGCACTCAACGAGTTAATTTCTTCTATAGCGTGTACCTTTTTACTAGTAGGTGACCTTTCATGTGCCACTGAGAGTAGTTTGTCATGATATTGTCTAGGAGTTTTGTGGCTTCTCCTAATGTAACTTCCATGAACGTTCCACCTAAGGCGGAGTCCAAGATATTTCTAGAAGCGAAATTCAAACCAGCGTAGAAGATTTGTATAATCATCCAAAGACTCAAGCCATGAGCGGGACAATTTCTAATCATCAATTTCATCCTCTCCCAAGATTGTGCAACATGTTCATGATCAAGTTGCTTAAAATTCATGATATCATTACGGAGAGAGATAATCTTAGCCGGTGGAAAATACTTGGATATATAAGCATCTTTGCACTTATTCCAAGAATCAATACTATTTTTGGGCAAAGATGAAAACTAGAATGGAAAAGGCTTCAATTTAATCACATCATTATCCACATCTTTCTTCTTTTTCATATCGCAAATCTCAATGAAGCTATTAAGATGGGATCCGACATCTTCATTAGGAAGGCCGGAGAATTGCTCTTTCATAACAAGATTCAGCAAAGCAGCATTGATTTCGTATGATTCCGCACTAGTGGCGGGAGCAATCAGAGTACTAATAAAATCATGATTATTAGTATTCGAGAAGTCACAAAGTTTGGTGTTTTCAGTCATGGTGACTTGACCAAGAAAACAAGCACACAAGCGAACAGAAAGCAAACGAGAGAAAAGGGCGAACGAAAAAGGCAAATATTTTTGTAAATTTTTGTTTTTCAAAAGTGGGGGAGAGGAAAACGAGAGGAAAAAAATTAAATGCAAGAGATGAGTTTGCGACACTTACTTGGATGAGCTTCACCTAGAACTTGATCCTCCTCGGCAACGGTGCCATAAATCCTTCTGCTACCTCTTGGGCTTGCGTTGGTTTTTCCCTTGAAGAGGAAAGGGTGATGTAGAACAGGAGCAGTAAGTATTTCCCTGAGTTTGAGAACCAAGGTATCAATACATTAGGAGAATCAAGCCAAGTGTCTAGAGTACCTGCGCAAACACAAACGAGCTTGCACCCAACGCTGTAAAGGGTTTGTCAATCCCTTCAAGATTGATTGCAAAGTGAGATGTGAAGGCGGAAAGTGAAACGAAGTAAAAGCGAAAGGCTAAAAATATGGTGTGAAGTAGACCCGGGGCCATAGTGTTCACTAGAGGCTTCTCTCAAAATAGCAAATATCACGGTGGGTGAACAAATTACTGTCAAGCAATTGATAGAACCGCACAAAGTTATGACGATATCTAAGGCAATGATCATACATATAGGCATCACGTCCGAGACAAGTAGACCGATACTGTCTCCATCTACTACTATTACTCCACACATCGACCGCTATCCAGCATGCATCTAGTGTATTGAGTTCATGACGAACAGAGTAACGCCTTAAGAAAGATGACATGATGTAGAGGTATAAACTCAAACCAATGATGAAAACCCCATCTTTTTTACCCTTGATGGCAACAACACGATGCGTGCCTCGCTACCCCTTCTGTCACTGGGTGAGGTCACCGCACAGTATGAACCCAAAACCAAGCACTTCTCCCATTGCAAGAATCATAGATCAAGTTGGCCAAACAAAACTCACAACTCGAAGAGAATTACAAGGATATGAAATCATGCATATAAGAGATCAGAAGAAACTCAAATAAGATTCATAGATAGTCTGATCATAAATCCACAATTCATCGGATCTCGACAAACACACCGCAAAAGAAGATTACATCGGATAGTTCTCCATGAAGATCATGGAGAACTTTGTATTGAAGATCCAAGAGAGAGAAGAAGTCATCTAGCTACTACCTATGGACCCGAAGGTCTATGGTGAACTACTCACGCATCATCGGAGAGGTCATGGTGTTGATGAAGAAGCCCTCCGTATCCGAATCCCCCCTCCGGCAGGACACCAAAACGTGCCCCAGATGGGATCTTGCGGAGACAGAAGCTTGCGGCGGCGGGAAATTATTTTTGTGGATCTCTTGCACAGTTTTGTATTTTTCAGGAATTTATAGGCGGAAGAGGTAGGGCAGATGAGCCACAGGGGGCCCACAAGCCTGCTAGGCACGCCCCCCCTGGCCGCACCTAGGGGGCTTGTGGCGTCCCCTGGTGGATTCTGCCTTGGTTCTCATGTCTCGTGTGTATCTTCTGTTCCGGAAAAAATCTTTTCGGAAGTGTTATTCCGTTTGGACACCGTTTAAAATCCTCCTCTGAAAAGGGTCAAAAACACGGAAAAAACAAGAACTGGCACTTGGCACTCTGTTAATAAGTTAGTCCCAAAAAAGATATAAAAGGCATACAAAACATCCAAAGTTTGACAAGATAATAGCATGGAACCATAAAAAATTATAGATACGTTAGAGACGTATCAGTCACCGGGTGGTGGGACCTCCAGATCTCAATGTATCTCGATATCAGTGGAGACGTGACGCGTGGCGATGATGATGGCACAATAATCGAGGCGTCGTTGCTCAACTTGCGTGACAGTTGCGTCATCACCGCGAGGCGCGCGGAAACCGAAATTTCAAATCCCGGAAGATCTGGACGTGCCGCAATGATCAGTCATAGCAAAAGATACCCGTAGTCACTCGGAGTAAGCCCAAGCATCCGAAACCACTCGGGCAAACTTCAGAACAGACTTGATCAAGGCAAATGACGAAGAATTCAGTCGACCGAAAGTTTTGTCAATCTAAGGAGAAGGACAAAGATCGGAGCGACTCAACAAGAACTCATGTCGACCCCTTCCTCACTCTAACCCCGATCCATTCGGGGGATAATGATGAGGATATGTACCTAGGGTAGGGTCATAGGCCTGACCTATATGTCCTACCCAAGGGCACCTCGTTATTAGGACAAAGGCCACACAGAAGACTCCGACTGGATGAAGATGGTATTTAAAAGTCACTCGATACGAAACCACTCGGATTAAATTTACATCCACTCGACAACCCAATGGCACCCGGAAAGATTCCAGTCAGTACTGAAGATCAGAAGTCACCCACGACTGTAAACGGACACACGTTCAACCAATGGTCTTTAGTAGCATTTATTACCCACTTACGTTATCATTAACGTATATCTTTAACTCATATTGATCGAGCCCTTAGATGCTGAGGTATTGATGAGAGGTGGCGCACTCTATATAAGCCACCTCTCCCCTCTGGCACAAGGGTTCACACCCCCATATTACACAAAAACCACTCCACAAGAGCTCTTGAGCACCTGAGACGTAGGGCTATTACCTCCAAGAGAGGGGGTTGAACTCATACATCTTGCATACAATCTTGCCGTAGCTAGGACTCTGCCCTCTCCATTCATACCCTACACCTATACTGTCAGGTTTATTCCCACGACAGGAGGCACTGTTACTCCGGTGACGACCTTGGCCCAAAGCCTCCCATGGCGACGGCGGCGCCCTGCTGCCGCTCCTGATGGTGCGAGAGGGAAGAGAGGGGGAAGAGAGACTATGGCACGGAGGAGGCGCTGGGTGGCTAAATAGCCTCGAACCACGAGCTTGGAGCCGTCTGATCCAGCAAAAGCCAGATCGGCGGTGGTCTGGTGGTTCGTATGGGAGGTGACGCACGCGAGGAGGACGAAAACAGACATGGAGGTGGGCTTGGTCCAAAACTAAATGCAATGGGCCTGCTCTCTCTCTCTCAGGAAGAAAAACCTTGCGAAAAAAATAAATAAATCTAGCTTTCAAATAATGCGAGAGGAAAATATAAAGGAATTAAACAAAAATAAAAATAATTTTGGGCTCCTACATCATATACCAATTTATAAAATTAAATTGGGCATTTTTTTGAAGAGTAAAAATTAAATGCCTTTTAAAAGGAATATGACTCTGTTTTTAAATAATCTGAAAGAGAAAATAAAAGAAAACCAGAGGGGTTGCCTCCACATTTAACCACTCCGCAAGAGCTCGTGAGCACCTGAGACGTAGGGCTATTACTTCCAAGAGAGGGGCCTGAACTCATACATCTTGCATACAATCTGGCAGTAGCTAGGACTCTGCCCTCTCCATTCGTACCCTACACCTCTATTGTCAGGTTTATTCCCACGACAGGAGGCGTTGTTACTCCGGTGACGACCTTGGCCTGAAGCCTCCCATGGTGGCGGCGGCGCCCTGCTGCCGCTCCTGACGGTGCGAGAGGGAAGAGAGGGGGGAAGATAGACTAGGGCACGGAGGAGGCGCTGGGGCGGCAAAATAGCCTCGAACCACGAGCTTGGAGCCGTCTGATCGAGCAAAACCCAGATCGGCGATGGTCTGGTGGTTCGTACGGGAGGTGACGCACGCGAGGAGGACGAATACAGATGTGGAGGTGGGCTTGGTCCAAAACTAAACGCGATGGGCCTACTCTCTCTCTCTCTCTCTCTCTCTCTCAGGAAGAAAAACCTTGCGAAAAAATAAATAAAGCTAGCTCTTAAATAATGCCAGAGGAAAATACAAAAGGAATTAAACAAAAATAAAAATAATTTTGGGATCCTACATCATGTACCAATTTATAAAATTATTTTTTGAAGAGTAAAAATTAAATGCCTTTTAAAAGGAATATGACTCTGTTTTTAAATAATCCGAAAGAGAAAATAAAAGAAAATCACATAGGTTGCCTCCACATTTAATAAGAAGATTTTTAGGAAAATAAGAACATTTTTAATGGAGAAAAATGGAAGCTTTTAAATCTGCCACAACATTAAAATAGAGAGAAGAGAAGGGGTTTTTCCCACGGTGCAACTTGTGGATTTTTACATGCACTTCTTGCACCCACACCTAACACTTGCACATCACAATAAGTTCACCCACATCAACACAACAACAACAAAATAAGAAAAAAAAATGCAATGCATGAAGAATTATGCACATGAAATGATGACACAATGTTAGGATCACCACATCTCATTAACATGCCAAGGTTACCATACGAGGAAAGATTACAAAGGAGGGAAGAATTGCATTAGGGCTATCACAAAAACGGGCGCTCGAACCGGTTCATGGATGAGGCATCGTGTTGGATAACAAAATGGATCGAATCGCTCGATCGGAATGGACGTATGCAGACATTAAAGGTCCGCTTTGGATAGGCTATAAGGGCATCTCCAATAGAAGATGTAGATAGAAAAATAACTAACTTTTGTGTCTCTGAGGCCCCAAGACCCACCTTCATATATGATGTAGATGCAAAAAACAATTACATCTCCGCCTTTCGGAGATGCGAAATACAACACCTCATGATAAAAATATACATCTTCGGGTGCATGAGATGTAAAACGACCGATCGCGCGCCAACTGCCCAACTGCCTTCATTCGCCTTTCATGTGCCCCTGCCGCCGGACGATTCTGCCTAAAATCGATAATGTCGCCACCCGCCCATCCGCCTCCTACCCCTCTGCGAATCCGCCCGCCTGCCTCGTCGGAGTAGCAATAGCTTTTCCCCTGTAGTCGCCGGTTCAATTTCGGTTGCTGCATCACCAGAGGTCATGTGCCACAATGGCTTCGGCGGCGTGATCATGGATGACACGGTCATGGACGAGCTAGCCTTGAACTATCACCGGAGCTAGGGAAGTGCGCCTCACTGCCATTCTTCCCTCCGCGTGAAGCCGGCCAGCCACACCGTTGATTGCGCAAGCTTTCGACATCTCCTCTGCCAAGTTGTTGCTGTCAATTGCGCAAGTTACCACCAAATTGGCGCCCATCCCGTCGACTGAATCCTTCTCAGCCGTGATAATATAGTTTTACTGTGATTTTGATATTGTAGATGAGCTCATATGACTCCTCTTACGTGCACGATTCCTCCTTCGATGAGGAATTTGATTTGACCGACGAAGAGGAATTGTTATGCTAGTGGCGATTCACAGGAGGAAGAAGTCAAAGCATAATTATTTCGTGTTTGGCCATGCGTTCATCTGGAGAGAACGGGTTGAGGCGGACGAGAGGTTAATGCACAACTAGTTTGCTACACCACTCGTTTTCTTAGAGTGGTACTTTCAACGCTAGTTTAGAATGTCCAAATATTTTATCATCCACATTTCCAATTTCTTGAAGCGATATGACCGGTCCTTCGAGTAGAGGAGGAATTGTGTCGGGATGCTTGGACATAGCACCGAGTAGAAGGTTACTGCCGCTTTGTGCATGATGGCCTATGGTGTTCCGACAGACTACATTGATGACAATTTGACGATGGCAGAGAGTACTTCTATCTTCTATGTTAAACAATTTGCAAAGACTATGGTAGAAGTGTTTGGTCCACGGTACTTGATAGCACCCAATGTTGAGGACACTCGGAGGCTTTTGGAGATGAAAAAATCCCGTGGGTTCCCACGTACGCTAGGGTCCATGGATTGCATTCATTGGACGTGGAAAATTTGTCCAAAAGCAGGGCATGGATAATTTAAGGATCATGGGAAGGATGCCACTATCATTCTTGAGGCAGTTGCCGATCATGAAATATGATTTTAGCATTCATATTTTGGGATGACTGGATCTTGCAATGACATCAATGTGTTCGACCGATCAACTCTTTTTGCCAAGTTAGTCAATGAAGAAGCTCCGTTGATAACATTTGAAGCAAATGGGCACACATACAACTATGGGTACTACCTTGCAGATGGGATCTACCCGAAGTGGAGTACTTTTGTCAAGCTTATCCAATAACTCAAAGGTAAGAAAGAACTCATATTTTATAATGTACACACGACGGCTAGGAAAGACGTCGATAGGGCATTTGAGATTTTGCAATCCCAATTTTCTATTGTGCGAAGACCAACTAGATTCTCAGATAAAAAAACTTTGGTATGTCATGACTGCTTGTATGATCATGCATAACATGATTATGAAGAATGAGCGTGGACATGATTTATACTACACCTACTATGATCTTATGAGCGTACACATTATGCTAGTGAGCAAAAGGGAGTGAATCAGACGTTTCATGAAGGTTATACTATAAAGTTAAAGACTCCGATGTACACGATCTTTAGAAGGATTTAACGAAGGAGTATTGAAAATGGCATGGTGAAAGAGCCATCTAATTTTATAGTTTGTTGTATTGTGTAAGAAGTTTATTGTATTTGTGTTGCATTTTATGTTGTGAATTTAATTAATTATGTAATAATTTGATATTATGGACATGTAAAATTTTTAAGTTTTAATTCGGAGTGTTTTTATTTCAAATTATGCGGCTGTTTACATCTTCATTTTGCATCACCTATTGAAGTTGTACTTTTCATCTTCGTTTGCATCATTTGTTAGAGTTGATACTCTGTAAAGATGTAAAGAACACATTTTAAAAATGCATATTTGACATCTTCTGTTTTTACATATTCGAGCTTGCATCTTTTATTGATTGAAGATGCTCTAAGCAAGCAACATAATAGCCGACCCCTCGAAGCTGGACATGAAGGTGAGGTGTTCGAGCCATTCTGTAACTTGGCACGTATCTGAGGATTAATAAAGGGGTACGATCAACCCTTACTGGCACACGTCGCTCTCATGGAATCTTTCGCGTGCACCCTATTTCTTGATGTATTCTTAACATTTCCTAGGGGATTGATTGCCGGGATATTCTACTTCTACGCGGGACAATGACCGTCCAGTAACGGACGAACCAGCTGCCAGATTCACTCGGAAAAATCATAAATCTGCACGGTCGTCAGATGTTCTTGCATATAAAACTGCACGGTCGTCAGATTTTCTTGCGTGCAGGCTGATCCTGCGGAATCAGGATCTCTGGTGGGGCACCACGCCAATAAACTGAGAGAGATCCATGGCCTCATCGACACACTCTTTATGCTGATCAATTTGATGTGCTACACTGTGATGGCGAAAGGGGCCGTCGACAACTTATTGCTGTTACTCTCAAGAGATAATTAACAAGGGGATGATTTGGACATGGAGTTTTTGCTCCCGAGCACAAATGCTCCCACATAAACAGTAAATAAAAAAAACAATAAAAAATGTTTTTTTTATGAACTTTGATAAATGTTTTGTATACCAGGGAGCATTTGAGCTCAGGAACAGAATAGGACTTTCGGTGATTCGTCAATCATTATGAGCCAAGTGTCGATTTTTCTTTCTTTCTCTCTCTCCCCCTCTCCTTATTTGAACCAGTAAACATGGGAAACTCCTTTCTGTGCTGATGTTTCATGTTAACCTACCATCTAGGACTGCGGAGGCCTTGGACACGGCCCTTGCGCCTCTGTATATCTCGTGCTGCAACAGCCGCCAGGACTCCGACGTGTTGAGCTTCTGCGCGTTGGCGATCGCTGAGACGATGCCGGGGAACGCCTTGGTGCCCCAGTCGTCCTGGTCCGACGACGCATAAATCTGCCAAGGGAGGGAAACCATCACCGCTGTCAGTTTCAGAGTCACTTCAGGCCAGGGGTCAGACAAGCAGTATGCAACAAGCTTGCTGCGTCGATACTGCCTACTGCTCCCTCTGTAAACTACTTCCTCCGTTCCAAAATAAACGACTCAAAAATGACTCTACTTTATACTAAAGTTGGTATAAAACCGAGTCATTTTTAAGTCACTTATTTTGGGACGAAGGAATTAATATAAAAGTGTTTAGATCATTAAATAGTGATCTAAACACTTTTATATTAGTTTATAGAGGGAGTACTACTCACCATGTGTTTGTACCACGGCCTCCCCGCGAGCCCTTCTCGGTTGGTGAAGGCTCGCTCCGCCATCATCAATCGGTCGTTGATCTCTCTAACTTTCAGTGTGCGTTCCCTCGTGTTTTGGCCCCACTTTTGTGCTTGCAGCACCTATTATCACGAGGAAAGTGGACGTTTTAGCTGGAAATTTCGGTGAAAGCTACACGTCATGCAATTCTGCTTTCCAGTGGAATTTTTGTTCACGTAGTACCTTCTTATCCATGTGAATTTTCGTGGCCGCCTTCTCAAGCTGCTTGATTGACTTGTGCAGAGGGGTGAAACTGACGGCACACCCACGGCATCCTTCCTCCACAACTTTTGAGCTCTCCTGCAGTAAGCAAGACGGCACATCAGTCCATGTGTCAAGCAGTTGTTGGAGCTACTCCTACACGCCACACTTAATGATAATTTAATTATAACGTGTGTGTCAATCAATAAGAAGCTAGTCTACATCATGATTCTGATTCAGTTCGCGTGATGAAACTGAATCAGGGGTTTACCCTGTGCGTCTAAAAGTTGCCAATCTCAGTTGCCAGAAGAGAAGATACCTCCAATTCAGAAGCATATGAGACATAATTGAAGGGGATGATCTCATCATCTGCAAGTCTCAAAGCAATCAGACCCCAGACGCTCGCCACTGCACGACCACGTGGTCAAATGGATTAGTCAACGATATAATGGAACACCGATTGTACTTTTTGAATTTGAAATGATAGCTCGTTCAGTACATGCTACATGTCTGTGGAACAAGGGGTCTCCAAACCGCTCCATCCAAACAAAATCATCGTACAGCGAGTGGTAGACAGGGTACTCTGAAACTGCAAGAACAACAATATTTAGAGCAGATGCTAGAGGAGTGACATTAATACAAGCTGTAAAGATATGGTCTGCTAGCCTTCAGTTTTTTTGTTCTTAATCAAATTTATCAGAACAATGGCACCGAAAGGGAGCAGAGTATTTTAGGCTTATGCGTCAGCAAGAACATTTTCACCTACATAGTCCATAAGACATGTCAAGTGACGGGACTCCAATATGCTGGACAAAAGCTGCAAAGTCTGTTCCCGCACCGGCCACTCTTGCAATCTGAAGATAGGAACTAAAACTTCAGCGCATGAAAAATAATGTTTCAAATAAATGAAGCTCTCATGATTATTCATTGCGCAATAACAGAAGTATATGACCATTCCATCACTGCACCCACCGGAGGATTTTGCCGAATCATATAGTCATACAAGGTATGAGATGGATCATCAGGATCGGGTACCTTCAAGAAAAAAAGAAGGAAGGATCGAATAAATAAATAAATTTGGAATTAATGCACATGGGTCTATAATTATTTAACTCAGTGCTGCTCATGACTTTGAAAAATTATGATTATAATTAACGTTATATTTTTCATGATTATCAATTGCTTATAAAGAATTTAGGAGCAGAGCGTAAATACCATTCTGCTTGCTTCCTTGATCAATTCATCGAGTTGAGGGGTTGCGCGGGGCATAAGACCCCCAGGCCCAAACACTGATATGTCCACATTCAGATAAGCAACAGCTCTTGAAGCAAGCATATCCATGTTGTCCTCGACCCATTCCGTAGACCCTGTCTGAGATATTGGATGTTTCTACACTTTAAGCGCTTACACCTGAGAAATAAGCAAAGCATCTGAGAGCACGCACGCGAGCAAGAACATACCAGCGCAAACTCTTCTGCATCCCAACTGCAGACGATGATTGTTCGCCTTGGCCTCCATCCTTTCTTTTCTAGCTTTGACAGCCTCTCTGCAATCTATAAACAAAAAGTAGGGTACTGGGTCATTATCCTCTGTTTATCAAAGATGTCTTGCGTTCAGAACGGATATAGGTAAGGTTGATTACCTCGAGCATAGCTGCTGTCCCGCTGTTGGGATCCACTGCCCCAAACGTCCAGGCATCGCGATGGTTGCCTATGATCACATACCTGCAGAAAATACAGAGGTAAACTGAACATTGTGAGCTTTGGCTTGGGCATGCCTCAGGGAGAATCCGATGCTTGATCCCAGTATAAAATTTCATACTTAGAATCTAGCCATCACCTTATAAAATGCAATCTCTACCCTTCAGGTTGGCTTCGGTTGATAAAGTAACTACTCGGGCTGTAACACCTAATTTACTACTGACTTCATTATCTGGGTTGACTGTCAGAATCTACGGAAGAATAGGAGTAATACTGTAAATTATTTACCTGTCAGGCTCTTCTTTCCCTTGTATCACAGCAAAGACATTTTCGATGGTTGCGAGGGTGTCATTTCCCTGCGGGTCACAAGGCGTAGAAATGAGAGGAGAGTGCTTGCTCAGTAATGCAGGCTAGACAAGAAAGGGATGGCCCATGATTGTAGGAACGCCGGGGTGGGCCCACTCACGATGTATGTGAGATTCAGCACGGCGGGGCCGGGCCCGATCCGGTACACGGGCGCGCCCTCGCCGCCCTGCCACTCCGGTGGAGCCACGCCGCCGCCCATCGCCTTCTGGATTGTCTCCCCGTCCCTCCCCGACACCGGCAGCGCGGGGATGCCGGGCATCGCCTCGCTCCCTTCCACCTCCTCCATGGTCAGGCGCTCGCAGTCCTCCCCTGCGGCGCACGACGGCCACATCGGCGTCGTCGGGTCGCCGTTCCCGTAGTACAGGGTGCCCACCTGAACGCCGCTTGGCGGCAGCCACCGCGCTTTGGGGAAATACTTTCGCTTCCCCTTGGCCCCGGGGCCGCCGAAGTCCTTGGCGTCGGTGTAGATGATCGCCGCGGCGGCGCCGGCGTCCCGAGCATTCCGCACCATGTCCTCGCAGTGGATGTCCCCGTAGCGCGCGAGGACGACCTTCCCGGCGACGTCCACGCCGCGGGAGGCGAGGTAGGCGTAGTCCTTCCTGTCGCCGTAGTTGGCGTACACGACCTCGGCGGCGACGGAGCCGGAGCCGGAGTAGGCGAAGTAGGTGGGGATGACCTCCGCCGCCGCATCGGCGTAGGGGTCGTTGGGGTAGGTGTCCTGGGTGAGGGAGAAGGACTTGGTGGCGCGGCCGGGCCCCGCGGAGAGGGAGAGGGAGCGGTGGACGGGGTAGGAGAGGAGGACGGAGTAGGGCGTGACGCGGGTGGGGAAGGAGAGGGAGGCGAGCGCGGCGCGGACGTACTCGGCGGCGAGGGCGTTGGCCGGGGTGCCGGCGACGTGCGGGCGGAGGGTGAGCGCGCGGAGGTGCGCGGCGGCGCTGGCGTTGGAGCCGAGGGTGAGGAAGAGCGCGTGGTAGCGCGACGACGGGGCGGGCGCGTGGAGGAGGTGGTGGGAGGCCACCAGGGCCGCGGCGATGGCCAGGAAGGCGAGGAACCTGCGCCTCCCCGTGCCGCCGGCGGCGGCCGCGGGGTGGCGTAGGAGCGGCTGCTGCTTGCCGTGGCCAGACATTCTACGGCTGCTGCCTGCACTGACACGTTACCACTCTCAGTGTGCCGATGTATATATTGTCGTCGCGATGACTCCACCATGGCATCACACCCCTCTCGGCGGCGTCGTGCTCAGACGGTTGTCCAGCAGCGAGCAGCGTTATGAATCGGCCGTATACTTTTTGGCGCATTGGTGCCTTCCATTCCACGAAAATCGCCTCGCGGCCAACGTGCTGACTCCACGAGCTAGGTACCGCAACAATTCAACTGCATATGAGTATACCTGACAAATAAAGTAATGTCGATGACCCTATTCATCTTTAAATAAACTTATTATCTCCGGATCTAGATCCATTCTAAATAAGAAAACTAGTACTCCCTCCGTTCCAAAATAAATGTCTTAAGCTTAGTATAACTTTATACTAGCTCTAGTATAAAGTTGAGACAGTTATTTTGGGACGAAGGGAGTACTACCTTGAGCAAATGTTGATAAAAGAACCAAACACAGAGAATCTTTCCTTTTTCATTTCTCAATGAATAAATAAAGGTGGCTGCTACAATCATCCGAAGGAATTCTTAGAAAAATCATGCGCATGTTCCGTCTGATCAACACGTTGGGGTCGTCAGATCACAGCAGGCAGCGGTTAGCACAGCAGCTTAGACGCAGCGTCATTGCAGCCCCCGCACACCTTTAACGCACCACAAAACAGCATGTGGTGAGCTCCATTGAAATCGGACGGAATTCGAAGGCAGCACTGACACTCAAGCGAACCTTCATTGCAACTCCGGCCAATCCATAGTAGCCCTGACAAAGCTCCAACGCAGCACCGCGCTCTAGCGAAGCTCCATTAAAAGTCTGGCCGAGCTTCATTGGGCGCAGTATCTTAAGTACGACAGTTATGTTACGGCTGCAGCCTGCACTGACACGTTACCACTCTCCATGCCATGAAAATCGCCTCGCGACAACATGCGGACTCCACGAGCTACGTGCTGCAACTATTCAACTGCATATGAAATGAACTAATGTCGATGACCCCATTCATGCTTAAATAAACTTATCTCTAGATCTAAATCGATTCTCATTAAGGCTACTCAGAATAGAAGTTATATACTAATATGACATCATATGATATCATCATATGATATTATGTTGATATTATCTTTATAATGCATAGTATTATATGTTTAAGAGCAACTTCAACGCGCCGTCCCAAACAGACGTCGTTTTTATCGGTTTTTTGTCTGTTTGGGTCGGCCGCCCTCTCGACGGCCGCCCTGTTTAATATTTGAGTCGATAGTGTGTCTAACATCCGCGACCCATTTCATGTTCGCGTACACATCTGAAAAGGCCCGCGGCCGTAGATGGGGAACAACGGCCATGTCATGGCCCAAAGTTCATGTCGGCACCAATGCCAGCGGCGAACAAACAATGCAAGCTTCAAAAGAAAACACCACACAGTTCATGTTGGCGCGCTGGCTAGCGGGCGGCACATATGCCAGCACACAAAAAAGGATGAGAGTTTGACCCAAAGCCATAGCGGTCGTGGTCATGCCAGCACACTTGCCACCATACAAAAAAGGTTGGCGCTCGCTGCCATGGACCACTCATCGTCGAACTTGAGCATGTCGGCCTGCATCTTCTCGAACCACGACCTCTTCCTTGGCGACACGGTGTTGAGATCCACCTGTTGGAAATATGCCCTAGAGGCAATAATAAAATGGTTATTATTATAGTTCCTTGTTCGTGATAATTGTCTATTGTTCATGCTATAATTGTATTAACCGAAAACCATAATAAATGTTTGAATACATAGACCACAACATGCCCCTAGTGAGCCGCTAGTTGACTAGCTCGTTGATCAATAAATGGTCATGATTTCCTGGCCATGGACATTGGATGTCGTTGATAATGAGATCACATCATTAGGAGAATGATGTGATGGACAAGACCTAATCCTAAGCATAGAACAAGATCGTGTAGTTCGTCTGCCAGAGCTTTTCTAATGTCAAGTATCATTTCCTTAGACCATGAGATCGTGCAACTCCCGGATACCGTAGGAATGCTTTGAGTGTATCAAACGTCACAACGCAACTTGGTGATTATAAAGGTGCACTACAGGTATCTCCAAAAGTGTCTGTTGGGTTGGTATGAATCGAGACTGGGATTTGTCACTCCGTGTGACGAAGAGGTATCTCTGGACCCACTCAGTAATACATCATCATAATGAGCTCAATGTGACTAAGGAGAGGTGTCTTGGTCATGTCTGCATGGTTCCCGAACCCGTAGGGTCTACACACTTAAGGTTCGGTGACGCTAGAGTTGTAATGGGAATTGTACATGTGGTTACCGAAAGTTGTTCGGAGTCCTGGATGAGATCCCGGATGTCACGAGGAGTTCCGGAATAGTCCGGTGGTGAAGATTTATATATGGGAAGTCCAGTTTCAGTCACCGGAAAGGTTTCGGGGTTTATCGGTATTGTACCGAGACCACCGAAAGGGTACCGGGGGTCCACCGGGAGGGTCCACGTGTCCCGGAGGGCCACATGGGCCGAAAGTGAGAGGGAACCAGCTCCCTGGTGGGCTGGTGCAAGCCACCAAATGGGGCCCAAGGCGCCGAGGGCTAAAACCCTAGGGCGTGGGGCTGCCTCCCTTCAACTTGGGAGGCAAGCCTCCCCTAGGGTTGCCGCTGCCCCCTCCTAGGGTTTCCTAGGGTGGCTGTCCCCCTCTCCCCTTCCTCCTGTAAATAGAGGAGGGTTTGTGAAAGGATCGATATGGTTGGCTAGAGGGGGGGGGGTGAATAGACAACGACCACTTTTTAATTAATCTTAGCAAGTTAAGGTAAACACTATACGGGTTCACAAATAATATGGCAATGAGGTGAACCCTATAGAAGCTAACAACGAGAGCTATTAAGACAAGTAAGATATAGTCACAAGCATAAGCAAATACAAAGTAAAGGATAGAGATAACCACAAGTCGAACCGATGGAGACGAGGATGTGTTACCGAAGTTCCTTCCCTTTGACAGGAAGTACGTCTCCGTTGGAGCGGTGTGGAGGCACAATGCTCCCCAAAAAGCCACTAAGGCCACCGTATTCTCCTCACGCCCTCGCACGATGCAAGGTACCGTGATTCCACTATAGGTTCCCTTGAAGGCGGCGACCGAACCTTTACAAACAAGGTTGGGGCAACTCCACACAAAGCTTGGAGGCTCCCAACTAAACCACGAAGCTTCACCACAATGGAATATGGCTTCGAGGTGACCTCAACCGTCTAGGATGCTCAAACACCCAAGAGTAACAAGATCCGCAAGGGATTGGTGGGGGAATCAACTTTTCTCTTGGCGGAAGTGTGGATCTAGGCCTTCTCAACCAATCCCTAAAGAATCAACAAGTTTGATTGGCTAGGGAGAGAGATCGGGCACTTTTGAGCTTAGGGAGCAACAATCGAGCTTAGAGAGGTAAGAGATAGGGTTCCTCAGCTAGAAGAACCCTTTATATAGTGGGGGAAAAAATCAGACCGTTTTCCCACTCTCTGCCCGAGCTCCAGCGGTACTACCGCTGGTACTCCAGCGGTACTACCGCTGAACAGGAGCGGTACTACCGCTGCCTGGTGGTACTACCGCTGGATGCAGCGGTACTACCGCTGGGCCTCCAGCGGTACTACCGCTGACATCAGCGGTACTACCGCTGGCCCCTTGGTAGTGCACAAACACTACTACCGCCGAGAAAGTCTTCGCAAAAGGGTCCGTCCACGAACTACCGCTAGGTAGGTGGAACAAAGCACCTGGAGCGGTACTACCGCTGGCCAGGGGCGGTACTACCGCCAGCTAGCGGTACTACCGCTGGAACCAGCGGTACTACCGCTGGGGACCATTTTGCAGAGATGCTAAAAACAAAGAGGCGAGGGCCGCTCCAAAGATAAAGGAAAGGGAGAATGTGACGTGTGCGTGTGCAAAGATAGATTCCACCCAAACCTTTCCACTACGGATCCCCTCTTAATAGTACGGCTTTCCTATGACTCAAATAAAGAGAATCATAGAGAGCGTCGTGCTTCCGATCCATGAGAGAGGAGACGAATCGTCTTGTGCCGTTGACGTGTGTTATCTGAAACCTTAACACACACGGTTAGTCCTGTACGGTACTGTCATCAATCACCAAAATTACTTAGGCATAAACTATGCCCCAACAATCTCCCCCTTTTTGGTGGATTGATGACAATACCGGATTTGCACAGAGAATAATATGAGAACAAAAAGATAGAGATATATGACAATACGGGGCATATGACTCACAGCATATGATGGGAATAAATCTCACATAAGAGCATGTCTCACAAAAGATAGCAAACGAGAATCAAAGCAAGTTCGAAGCAAACCATACGAAATAAAGCAAAGCAATGCAAAGTTCGAATATGAAAGCAAATCCTAGACTGTCTCCCCCTTTGGCACAAGACACCAAAAAGGGGCACACCTAATGCCACAGGTAACTACTCCTCGTCTTCAGCATCACCAGACTCGTCTGTCCCCTCCTGGTCGGTCTGCTCCTCCTCTTCCGCCTCATCGCCAGACCGCTGGTACCCTTGAGCCTGCATCCAAGTAGCCTCAGGAGTGATGTCGTCCTCTGAGCCGCTGGAGATGTCCACATCCAAGGTCCTGAGAACACGCTTATGCCTCTGGCGGCTCTGCTTCTGAGCCACGTGTGTCTGGTACTGACCCTTGGCCTGCATAGAGAAAAGTGTCTTCATCTTGTCCTGCAGTTTGATAGCCCAAGATGGCATGGTAGACGAGCGGGACTGAGAGGCGGTTCCTCTGTCAGCAGCAGTCTCTGTATCAGTATCCATGTGCTGAGAGGATGTAGATGGGTTGGCCCACTTGTCCTTGACGCGAAGCCTGATCGGGTCATGCACAATGTAATCAGACTGAGCGTAGAGCAGCTCCTCCGGAAAATCCTCTTGCCACTTATGGCGAATGTAAGGAAACAGGTAAGGCCCGTAGATGGGAACCTTACGCATGATGATGCAGTTCCAGAGCTCTGTGAACATCACATCAGAAATATCCAGCTGAGCAGACTCCTGAGACATAGCCTCCTCACACAGCAGCAACATCTCAGCCAAGGAGCCATGAACCTCGTCAAAGTTACCAATGCGAGGGAAGAGGGTGTTGCGAAAGATCCGGTGCATGATGTCCAGGTGCTTGGGAAGCACCCCCTTCCTCAGATAAAGTTTCTGCAGTCTGTCCTTTGCGGGGGGCCTATCGGTGGGGGCTACAGCATGAGGACGCAGCCCAAGAGGAGTGTCAGCACCCTGGAAGTCAATGTGAAGGAATTGCATGAACTCATGCCAGGTACCGGTCATCTTCTTTGACCCAGTCATCCACACCATGGAACGCTCTACATCAGGAGAGAAATGGACTGTGACATAAAACTGAGCAACAACAGTGGGATCAAAATCCGTCTTGAAGGTGATGATATCCTTGATGCCGAGTTTGTCAACGAGAGAGAGGGCATCACCAAAGTAGTCCATGTTCCGCTGAAGATGTGCCAGGTCAATCCACTGAACAGAGACATAGTTCTTCTTGAAATGAGCTACCACATCACGGTAGATCCTGCACTGGTCCTTTGCCCAGACATGGTCTACATCCTTGATCACTTCCCTCTCGTTGAGATAGGGGTTCTTGGTGCGAAACTGCAGAAAGTCATTGGGGGACATTGTTCGGATATTGACCTTCTTATCCTTGTGAGCGACCTTCTTGAAGGACTTCTTCTTTGGTGGCAGACCCCTCGGAAGCCTCTTGGTTGCGGTATTGTTTGGACTGCGTGTCCCGTTGGGGGTTCGAACGGCGAGAAGAGCCACCTGTGACACAGAACACATAGCGAAAAAAGAGGCGACAAGAAGAGTCAAGGCAATGAATCTTGAAAACGCAAAACAAGTAAACACGCATTGCTAAGCAAAAAAACACAGAAAAAATACATAGTGAGTGCTCAAGGCGGTAGTACCGCCACCCCTGGCGGTAGTACCGCTGGGGGTCATAGCGGTAGTACCGCTACCCCTGGCGGTAGTACCGCTGGGGGTTTGACTTTCAGATCTGATATATAAAAATCGTTTTTCGAGGGCATGGGCTGAATATGAACACTAAGACTTACACCCCAGCCCTACTGTCATGAGGAACACTTAGTAACACGAAATAAGTACATGCCTAGGCAAGAGAGAGCACGTTTTAGATCTAATCCAAAAGTTCAAGTGCTAGATCTAAAACGAGTAAATCCTAGGGCATGGCAACCAACTCAACAACAAACAATAGAACCTATACTCCCCTCAAATATCTCCTTCGTGACATCCAAGAACTAGCCATAAGATCAAAGATATGGATCCAATCCCCAATGCTCCTAACCCTAGAACACGAACATCAACCAAATAGAAGAAGGGAGGAGCTTTACCGGGATTCATGGCTCTTGGAGGAGGAAGAAGAGGTGAAGCAACCCTTCCAAACCAACGGGGAGAAGGAGCTCCATGAAGTGAGATCCAACCAGGGAGATTTCGGGCTAGGGGAGGGAGGAGCCGCGAGGAAGAAGAAACAGATGAGAAAATCGGGCTCCCCCTCCCTTTATATAGCCCAAGGGGTACGGGCCAGCGGTAGTACCGCTGGGGTGCAGCGGTAGTACCGTTGGGGTCCTGGCGGTAGTACCGCTCCCCCCTTGAAACCCTAGAAATTTTCTAGCCGGTCGTGTTAGATTTTGAATCCTGGCGGTAGTACCGCCATACCTGGCGGTAGTACCGCTGGGGTCCTGGCGGTAGTACCGCTACCCCTGGCGGTAGTACCGCTGGGGTCCTGGCGCTAGCACCGCTACCCCTGGCGGTAGTACCGCTACCCTGGCGGTAGTACCGCTGTAAATGTTGCAACACGGCTAAGGAAAAAGGATGAACTTGGGCACAGGACAAGTGAGTAAAAAGAGATGGCATCCAAGAAAATGTACCGACTTGTCATTGTATATCCTTTCTTCTATACGCAAGAAAGGATGGAGGGGCGGTGGCCGAGGCCACCTATGTTTGAGATAATGGTATGACACCGCGAAGAATTATCCTTGGGTTCATGACCAATGCTCGTCTTTGAAGCACAAGTGTCATTTGACAATGGCTAAAGTGAAAGACTAGATTGATTTACGCATAATGGGGGGAGGGAAAGTTCATTGAGAGAACAACACTCCCCCTATGTCCATGCCTACATCTAGACCAAGATGGAATGCGAAGTGAGGTGCAATATGCCTAGTTTCAATCCACATTACTTGAATCAATGATATTTAGCTCATGCCTTAACTCCCGGAACCTTGCTTCATCTAGAGGCTTAGTGAAAATATCTGCAAGTTGTTTTCCAGTGTGGATGAAGTGGACCTCAATATCACCTAGCTTGATATGTTCACAAATGAAGTGATGACGAATATCAATATGTTTGGTTTTGCTATGTTGCACTCGGTTGAGGGAAATATTGATAGCGCTTTGATTGTCACATAGAAGAGGCACTTTGTCACAAGTGACACCATAATCCTTTAGAGTTTGCCTCATCCATAGCAATTGTGCACAACAACTTGCAGCTGCCACATACTCAGCTTCGGTGGATGATAAGGAGACACAGTTCTGCTTCTTTGAAGAACAACTTACCAAAGAGCGACCAAGGAATTGGCATCCTCCAGACGTTGACTTCCTCTCCACACAATCTCCAGCCCAATCGGAGTCAGAATAGCCGACAAGATTGAAGTTTGCTCCTTTGGGATACCAGAGGCCAAAGTTTGGGGTATGAGCCAAATATCGAAAGATTCGTTTGACAGCCATGTAATGACTTTCTTTTGGTGCGGATTGAAACCGCGCACATATCCCTACACTCAACATAATATCCGGTCTAGATGCACAGAGGTAAAGGAGGGATCCAATCATGGAGCGGTATACCTTTTGATCCACTGCTTTACCATTGGGATCACTGTCAAGCTTGCATCTGGTTGGCATGGGGAACTTGACCGGTTTGACATCTTCGAGCTCGAACCGTTTGAGCATGTCTTGAGTGTACTTGGCTTGTTTGATGAATGTCCCTTCTAGACCTTGTCTAATCTCGAACCCGAGGAAGAACTTCAACTCTCCCATCATGGACATCTCAAACTTCTCAGTCATTAGTGCAGCAAATTCTTCATTGAATGAAATGTTAGGAGAGCCAAAGATAATATCATCAACATATAGTTGGCATATGAACAAATCCCCTTTAACCCTCTTAGTAAAAAGAGTGGGATCAATCTTCCCAATTTCAAACCCACGATCTTGTAAGAACTCAGTAAGATACTCATACCACGCGCGTGGGGCTTGTTTAAGGCCATAGAGTGCCTTATTGAGTTTGTACACATGATTGGGGAGCTTGGGATGTTCGAATCCCGGGGGTTGTTTGACATAGACCAACTCATTCAAAGGACCATTAAGAAATGCACTTTTCACATCCATTTGCTGTAATTTGAAGTTATGATGAGAAGCAAATGCAAGTAACATGCGAATAGATTCTAGACGAGCAACAGGGGCAAAGGTTTCACCATAGTCGATACCCTCGACTTGGGAGTAGCCTTGAGCCACCAATCTTGCCTTGTTTCGAATCACAACTTCATTGGCATCTTGCTTGTTCTTGAATATCCATTTGGTCCCGATGACATTATGTTCCTTCGTTGGCCGAGGCACTAAATCCCAGACTTGGTTGCGCTCGAAGTTGTTAAGTTCTTCGTGCATGGCCATAAGCCAATCCTCATCATCGAGCGCTTCCTGTACCTGTTGAGGTTCACAATACGAGACAAACGCGTGATGCTCACAATAATTCCAAAGCTGTTGACGGGTGGATACTCCCCTTTTTAAACTGCCAAGAACATTCTTCATAAGATGTGACTTGGCTCTCAGCTTGTTCGCATTCTTGGCTACTCGACGCTCCAAGAGTTCTTCATTAGATAACGGAGGAGCATCGACTTGTTTCTTTTGTTTGCCCTTGCGTCTTGAGCCGGTTGTTGGAGCTCCAGACGGGAATTGTGAGACAGTCTCCTGATCATCTTGTCCTTCGACTTGAGCAGGTTCACTAGTTTGATCTTGTATTAGTGGTTGCTCTTGATCTTGATCTTGTGCTGGTTCGGGGTCTTGGAGTAGATCTTGAATATCATGGGGCACATCACCATTGTTAGGCAATTGATCTTGACCGTGAGCTTGATCAACTTGTTGAGATTCTTCTCTTTGTTCATCGGAAGCGTGTGGGGCTTGTGGGGGTGATGGATCCACTTGAGTAGAGCATTGTCCTTCTCCTTCGGCCACAAGGGGTTCCTCAATGGGGAGTATTTGACCAATCCCCATTCTTCTTATGACTTCGGGAGGAATTTCATCACCTATATCACAAAGACCACTTTGCACCACTTGTGAGCCATTATTTTCGTCAAACTCTACGTTACACGTCTCCTCAATTAGTCCGGTGGACTTGTTGAGGACACGGTAAGCATGAGAGTTTGTAGCATAACCAACAAAGATACCCTCATGTGCTCTAGAATCAAATTTAGCTAACCGAGCTCCCTTTTTGAGAATGAAACACTTACAACCGAATACCCGGAAGTACTTGAGATTGGGTTTGTTTCCAGATAGAATCTCATACGGAGTCTTGTTCAAGCCTTTGCGGATGTAGAGCCGATTGGACGCATGACATGCTGTGTTGATGGCCTTTGCCCAGAAGTTGTATGGAGATTTGAATTCTGCCATCATTGTTCTTGCAGCGTCTATCAAGGTCCGGTTCTTCCTTTCTGCCACGCCGTTTTGCTGAGGGGTATATGGTGCAGAATATTGGTGCTTTATCCCTCATCACCTAGAAACTCATCTAGGGTATAGTTCTTGAACTCGGTGCCGTTGTCACTCCTAATCATCAAGGTCTTTGCTTCATGTTGACGTTGCGCTTCATTAGCAAAGTTGATGACCGTTTGTTGAGTTTCACTCTTCCTTTTGAAGAAATATACCCAGGTATATCTTGAGTAGTCGTCAACAATCACTAAGCAATATTTTCTGCCTCCAAGACTATCAAATATTGGAGGACCAAACAGATCCATATGGAGAAGTTCCAATGGCCTCTTAGTGTAGATAAGAGTCGTTGGACGATGAGCAGTTTCATGAATCTTTCCTTCAATGCAAGCACTGCAAACACGATCTTTAGCAAAGCTCACATTTGTTAGTCCACGAACATGGTCCCCTGTCAGAAGACTTTGCAAAGATCTCATATTGACATGAGCTAAACGACGATGCCAAAGCCAGCCCACGTCAACTTTAGCCATTAAACATGTCGCAGTCTTAGTGGGCCGCTTTGAGAAGTTCACCACATAGAGACCATTTTCGACATGTCCAACATAGGCTACTTTAAGAGTCTTGCTCCTTAGGAGGACCACAGTGTCAATATTAAAGAATGTGGAAAAACCCATGATTGCAAGTTGACGAACCGAAAGTAAATTGTAGGCAAGTGACTCAACAAGCATGACCTTCTCAATAGATAAATCTTGAGAGACGACCACCTTACCAAATCCCAATACCTTTGACGAGGATGCATCGGCGAATTGGACATGGGTGGGCATAGATGGAGAAGGATGCACATCCACCACTAAGTCCTTGCTTCCGGTCATATGATTTGTTGCTCCACTATCGAGCAACCATGACACCCCACCGGAAGCAAACTCCTGCAATAGATCAAGGCTTGATTTTAGGTACCCATTTTTAATGGGTCCTTTCATGTTAGAGACAAGGGTCTTAGGAACCCAGATAGCCCATTCAATATCTTCATCGTAGGAACCAACAAATCGGGCATAAACATGCCCATCACTAGCACAACATAAAACATAAGAAGAATTGAGTTTGCCGGCTATGTTAGTAGGAGCGGTTTTGCCCTTCTTGGGGTTCCCATAGTCCACCTTGTTCCTGTTCACCTTCTGAGTCCCCTCACCCTCTTTGACAAAGATGTCCATGAGGGTGAGAGATCATTTGTCCTTGTTCTTCCTTTTACCTTTTGACTTGGAGGTAAGTCCAAGTCCTTCCTTTCCTACAACACCCTTTTGAGTGCTCAAGAGATCGTTCAGACTCTTCTCACCTTGTCTGCATGCCACAAGGCCCTTCTCAAGTTTCTCCTTTAACTTGGCATTTTCCTCCACAAGATGAACATGCTCACAACAGAGGTTAGTTGCACAAGTATTATCAATTAACACAAAGGGAGGACAAGTAGAGATCTCTTTGGTAAGCTTTGCTTGGATTTGATCATGAGACTCTTTCAGAGAGAAATGAACACCTTTCAAGGCTTTGTGGGCCTTGTCAAGTATGTCAAACTCTTCTTTGAGTCTGTCACGGCCAACCTCAAGAGCATACTTTTCAGATTTAAGCATGCGAGTAAGAAAAACATCATGACCTAGTTTCTTTTGCATTTTAGCGCAGTCATCGTTATATGACTCCTCAAGAGCCAAACGAAGAGTGCGCTATTCTTCTAGAGCACTAGATAATTCGGCAATTTCATCGGCATAGTCACCACTATGTCCCTGAAGCTCGGAGATGGTCTCCTCATGAGACTCAATGAGGTCAGTGGCCTCACCCAGTTGTTCCAAGAGAGCAACAAAGTGCTTCTTGGGTTCTCCCTTAATAGTGCATAGAAACTTATCAAGATCATGCTCATTAAGTTCTCCAACATCACTATCTTCTACACAATTTAACAATGAAGGAGCAGAAGCAATGTTGGTCTTAATGATGGGAGTTACCTGATTGGTACCTTTTGCCATGAGGCACTTGGTGATGTGGTTTTCGTTGGGGGCGTCGAAGAGAGACACCTTCTGGGAAGAGGTAGTGGCAATAGCAACAGTTGCCGTTGCCACTGTATCATCATCATCACCATCATCATCAGAAGGATACTCCTCCAGGGCCACCATCCCTTTTGGGTGAGGTTTCTTCACAAAGTTGTTCTTGATTGGAAATGATTTGGTTTTGTCTTTGCGAATGAGCTTGCCTCCGTTGTCTTCCCTTTTCTCATAGGAACATTCTGCCACGAAGTGACTCACGTTGCCACAGTTATAACATGTCCTTACTCGTTGTTTGGGTTTGAATCCACTTGAGTTGTTCTTGGTGAAGGTGGGTCTTGAGTTCCTTTTATTTCCCCAGAATTGCCTTGATGCAAGAGCCATGTGCTCATGATAAGCATACTTTGTGTCTTCAGGGCAGGTCTCTTCTTCCTCATCTTCTTCTTCTTCTTCAAGCACTGCTCTTGCTTTCAACGCAAGGTTGGGTGAAGTGGTTTTTGATCGGACACGAGCAAGTGCATTGTCGGCTGTTTCGTTCATGATTGACATTGCAATGAACTCATCCAACACTTCACTGGAAGACAAGGAGTGGAAGTCTGGCCGCTGACGAATGACAGATGACATGGCTTTGTTGAAAGGCATGATTGCTTTGAGGAACTTGCGCTTGACCCATGTATCATCCACATCCTTACTCCCATGATCCTTTAGTGCCACAGCAATAGCAGTCACCCTCCGATAGAGATCACGAGGGTCCTCGTCTTCCTTCATCACAAACTCATCGGCCTTATCAAGTATCACTTCATAGTTGGATCGTTGAATACTTGAGCTTCCCTTGTACAGCACCATAATATGCTCCCAACAATCCTTGGCCAATGTGAAGGAATGTAAGTGGGGAAGATCTTCAGGTGGCACAGCAGACTGGAGAATAAACAACGCAGAGTGATTATATTGATTGTCTGCATCTTCTCTTGGAGTGAGGTTGCTTGGGTCATGGGGATAATATCCTTGCTCGATAATTCTCCACAAGTTTTTTGAGCTGTGATTCAAATGAGACTTAATAGAAAATACCTAGTTAGCAAAGTCACCTTTCACAAGTTTAGGAGGAGGACCAACAGGATTAAGACGAGGTGCGGGAACGGGTCCTCCATAGACCATGGGGGGGGGGGTGGAACTGAGGCATATGTTCCAGTCCCATCCTTTTCGTGAGGTGAAGCGGGTCGCATACATTTAGCCGCTTCCTTAGAGGAGTTGGCCTCCGAATCGGAAATGGTGGGTTTAACCACAAAAGCCGGTTCGGGTGAACTTTTAAGACCCTCAATTAATTCTTTAAGCATGGTTTTGACTTCGCTCGTCAAGGACGTCTTGAGGGCTCCCATAGCCGTATTCAAGTGGTCCCTTGTGACCGAAGTCAAGTCCATGTCCTCGGGTTGCCCATGGTTAACTTCCTCTCCGCCTTCCATACTCTTCGGATGATTAAACCCTTAATAAAGAGACGTGGCTCTGATACCAATTGAAAGGATCGATATGGTTGGCTAGAGGGGGGGGGGAATAGACAACGACCACTTTTTAATTAATCTTAGCAAGTTAAGGTAAACACTATACGGGTTCACAAATAATATGGCAATGAGGTGAACCCTATAGAAGCTAACAACGAGAGCTATTAAGACAAGTAAGATATAGTCACAAGCATAAGCAAATACAAAGTAAAGGATAGAGATAACCACAAGTGGAACCGATGGAGACGAGGATGTGTTACCGAAGTTCCTTCCCTTTGACAGGAAGTACGTCTCCGTTGGAGCGGTGTGGAGGCACAATGCTCCCCAAAAAGCCACTAAGGCCACCGTATTCTCCTCACGCCCTCGCACGATGCAAGGTACCGTGATTCCATTATAGGTGCCCTTGAAGGCGGCGACCGAACCTTTACAAACAAGGTTGGGGCAACTCCACACAAAGCTTGGAGGCTCCCAACTAAACCACACACCACAATGGAATATGGCTTCGAGGTGACCTCAACCGTCTAGGATGCTCAAACACCCAAGAGTAACAAGATCCGCAAGGGATTGGTGGGGGAATCAACTTTTCTCTTGGTGGAAGTGTGGATCTAGGCCTTCTCAACCAATCCCTAAAGAATCAACAAGTTTGATTGGCTAGGGAGAGAGATCGGGCACTTTTGAGCTTAGGGAGCAACAATGGAGCTTAGAGAGGTAAGAGATAGGGTTCCTCAGCTAGAAGAACCGTTTATATAGTGGGGGGGAAAATCAGACCGTTTTCCCACTTTCTGCCCGAGCTCCAACGGTACTACCGCTGGTACTCCAGCGGTACTACCGCTGAACAGGAGCGGTACTACCGCTTCCTGGCGGTACTACCGCTGGATGCAGCGGTACTACCGCTGGGTCTCCAGCGGTACTACCGCTGACATCAATGGTACTACCGCTGCCCCTTGGTAGTGCACAAACACTACTACCGCCGAGAAAGTCTTCGCAAAAGGGTCCGTCCACGAACTACCGTTAGGTAGGTGGAACAAAGCACCTGGAGCGGTACTACCGCTGGCCAGGGGCGGTACTACCGCCAGCTAGCAGTACTACCGCTGGCTGCAGCGGTACTACCGCTAATAGTCCAGCGGTACTACCGCTGGAACCAGCGGTACTACCGCTGGGGACCATTTTGCAGAGATGCTAAAAAGAAAGAGGCGAGGGCCGCTCCAAAGATAAAGGAAAGGGAGAATGTGACGTGTGCGTGTGTAAAGATAGATTCCACCCAAACCTTTCCACTACGGATCCCCTCTTAATAGTACGGCTTTCCTATGACTCAAATAAAGAGAATCATAGAGAGCGCCGTGCTTCCGATCCATGAGAGAGGAGACGAGTCGTCTTGTGCCGTTGACGTGTGTTATCTAAAACCTTAACACACACGGTTAGTCCTGTACGGTACTGTCATCAATCACCAAAATTACTTAGGCATAAACTATGCCCCAACAGTTTGGAGGGCTGCGCACACACCTGAACCCTCCCCCTTGGCGCAGCCCTACCTCTCCTCTTCTCCTCCTCCGCGGCGATTGGCGAAGCCCTGCCGCAGAACCACAAGCTCCACCGTCACCACGCCGTCGTGCTTTCAGAGCTATCCCTCAACTTCTCCTCCCTCCTTGATGGATCAAGAAGGAGGAGACATCCCCGGGTTGTACCTGTGTTGAACGCGGAGGCACCATTCGTTCGATGCTTGGATCGGATCTTCCACGATTTGAATCGCCGCGAGTACCACTCCATCAACCACGTTCATAATAACACTTTTGCTTAGCGATCTTCAACGGTATGAATATGCTCTCCCTCTCTCTCGTTGCTAGCATCTCGTAGATTGATCTTGGTGTCACGTAGGAAAATTTTGAATTATTACTACGTTCCCCAACACCACCTTCATGATCTCCACCCCCGTCATCATACTAGCGAGAGCCACTTCTTTCGTTTTGGTCCTGGCATTGGCGGCCTCAATCTCTAGCATCTTGGCTTGCTTCTTTGCCTCCATCTCAAGCATCCTGTCTTGCTTCTCCGCCTCCATCTCAAGCCCCCTCCTTTGGATCTCCATGAAGGCGTTCATTTGCTCTTCCTTGTCTTGTCGGTGCTTCTTCTCACTTGAATCCTTCTTGGTCATCATACCCTTTAGGGTTGCGATCAAGGCGATCGATGCCGCATCCCACTTGTCCTCCTTCTTCTTGTTGGTCTTTCCCCACGACCGTGGCTTCTCGCCCTCCCCAACCTCCTCCATGGCTTCCTTACCCCTATGCAGTGTGAAGGCGGCATATTGCGCCTTTAACTTCTCCTCATCTTTGATGATCCTCCAACAATGAGAAAGGTGGAAATACTTGCCTTCGTGTTGGACCTTGAATGCCTCCAAAGCTTGGAATGCCTACAAACGAATTAAATGCAAACATATTAGCAGATGAATATGGAACGGAGATGCAAACAAAGAGGGGTGTATGCATGCATACCATGTCTTGCATGCTGATGCCGCTCATGGGGCGTGCCTTGATGCTCTCATAAGTGGCACAAAACTTGTTCCATTATTGTTGGATCTACTTCCATCGCTTCAAAATGGACACCCATCGCGCGTGCTTTGCATTTGGTACGCCAGAAACTTCTTACATTCGTGAAACTCACAATGACACGAATCCAAAAGGTTGATGCCTTTGTTCGGCGCCGACCTTGGGGTCCTACCCAATGTCCCTCCAACACTCACAAAGGATCTTGTCCTCGTCCATCGTGTATGTCTTCATCCGTCTACTCTTGCGCTTCACCTGCATCCCCGCGGCTTGGTTGGCGAGCTCGTCCTTGAACAAAAGCTACCCGTCGACGTCCACCTCATCCTCTTCCTCGAGGCCGTAGTCATCCGGAAACACGTGGTCGAGCGGGAAGCTGTCCAGATCCAAGCCGACCTAATCTTGCATGAAGGCGAACTGCATGCTAGCTTGATCATAGGTCGACGGCGTGAACAACCCTCGGTCGTCCTTGCTCTGGGTCTCTTCGGGGTCATATTGAGCCACAGCTGCGGTGGCACCGCCAGTGGCCACCTGATACGTCCATTTTGCATCATGTTTTCACGTTTATATTTATCGCTTCTTTGTCTATTATTACACTTCACAATACTATTCTTATGCCTTTTCTCTCTTATTTTGCAAGGTTTTCACGAAGAGGGAGAATACCGTCAACTAGAATTCTGGCCTGAAAGTGGAGCAAAGTTGAGATACCTATTCTGCGCAACTCCAAACGCCGTGAAAATCAACGGATATTTTTTCCCAATTTATAAAAAATACTGGGCCGAAGAAGTGCCAGAGGTGCGCCAGGGGGTGGCCACAAGCCTGCACGGCGCGGACACCCCCCAGGCCGCGCCATGGGGGCTTGTGGGCACCCTGCTGGCCCACTTGCCCCCCTCTTTTGCTATATGGAGGGTTTCGTCCAGGAAAAAATAGAGGGGAGGTTTTTCATGGTTTCGCCGCCGCCACAAGGCGGAACCTGAGCAGAACCAATCTAGAGCTCCGACAGGACGATCCTGCCGGGGAAACTTCCCTCCCGGAGGGGGAAATCGTCGCCATCGTCATCACCAACACTCCTCCATCGGAGGGGACTCATCTCCATCAACATCTTCATCAGAACCATCTCATCTCCAAACCCTAGTTCATCTCTTGTAACCAATCTCCATCTCGCGACTCTGATTGGTACTTGTAAGGTTGCTAGTAGTGTTGATTACTCTTTGTAGTTGATGCTAGTTGGATTACTTGGTGGAAGAGTTTATGTTTAGATCCTTGATGCTACTCATTACACCTCTGATCATGATTATGATTATGCTTTGTGAGTAGTTACTTTTGTTCCTGAGGACATGGGATAAGTCATGCTAATAATAGTCATGTGAATTTGGTATTCGTTCGGTATCTTGATACGTTGTATGTTGTTTTTCCTCTAGTGGTGTTATGTGAACGTCGACTACATAACACTTCACCATTATTTGGGCCTAGGGGAAGGCATTGGGAAGTAGTAAGTAGATGATGGGTTGCTAGAGTGACAGAAGCTTAAACCCTAGTTTATGCGTTACTTCGTAAGTGGCTGATTTGGATCCACTAGTTTAATGCTATGGTTAGACTTTGTCTTAATTCTTCTTCCATAGTTGCGGATGCTTGCGAGAGGGGTTAATCATAGGTGGGATGCTTGTCCAAGTAAGGGCAGTACCCAAGCGCCGGTCCACCCACATATCAAACTATCAAAGTAACGAACGTGAATCATATGAACATGATGAAACTAGCATGACAGAAATCCCCTTGGGAGCGTTTTTCCTCTTATAAGACTTTGTTCAGGCTTGTCCCTTGCTACAAAAGGGATTGGGCCACTTTGCTGCACCGTTGCTACTTTTGTTACTTGTTGCTTGCTACGAATCATCTCACCACACAATCACTTGTTACCGATAATTTCAGTGATTGCAGATATTTCCTTGCTGGAAACCACTTGTCAGATCGTTGTGCTCCTCGTTGGGTTCGATACTCTTACTTATCGAAAGGACTACGATTGATCCCCTATACTTGTGGGTCATCAAGACTCTTTTCTGGCACCGTTGCCGGGGAGTGAAGCGCCTTTGGTAAGTGGAACTTGGTAAGGAAACATTCATATAGTGTGCTAAAATTTATTGTCACTTGTCACTATGGATACTAATCCTTTGAGGGGCTTGTTAGGGGTATCTTCACCTCGAACGGAAGCACAAAGAGTTTCTCCTCAAGTTGCTGCACCTACTGAAAATATTTGCTTTGAATTTCCTTCGGGTATGCTTGAGAAACTGCTGGCTAATCCTTTTACTGGAGATTGAACATCACATCGAGACTTGCATCTAATCTATGTAGATGAAGTTTGTGGTTTATTTAAGCTTGCAGGTGTGCCCGAGGATGAGGTCAAGAAGAAGGTTTTTCCTTTATCTTTGAAGGATAAGGCGTTGACATGGTATAGGCTATGTGATGATACTAGATCATGGGACTACAATCGGTTGAAATTGGAATTTCATCAAAAGTTTTATCCTATGCATTTAGTACATCGTGATCGGAATTATATTTATAAATTTTGGCCTCGTGATAGAGAAAGCATCGCTCAAGCTTGGGGGAGGCTTAAATCAATGCTATATTCATGCCCCAATCATGAGATCTTGAGAGAAATTATCATTCAGAACTTCTATGCTCGGCTTTCTCATGATGATCGCACCATGCTTGACACTTCTTGTACCGGTTCTTTTATGAAGAGAGATATTGACTTCAAATGGAATTTATTGTAGAGAATTAAACGCAACTCTGAAGATTGGGAGCTTGAAGAAGGTAAGGAGTTGGGTATGAATTTCACTTTTGATTGCGTTAAATCCTTTGTTGAGACAAATACTTTTTATGATTTTAGCGCTAAGTATGGACTTGACTCTGAGATAGTAGCTTCATTGTGTGAATATTTTGCTGCTCATATTGATCTCCCCAAAGATAAGTGGTTTAAATTTCATCCTCCTTTAGAAGTCAATGTAGTCAAACCCACTCCAGTTGAAGAGAAAGTCATTGCCTATAATGATCCTGTGGTACCCAGTGCTTACATTGAGAAACCACCTTTCCCTGTTAGGATAAAGGATCATTCTAAAGCTTCAACTATGATACGTAGAGGCTATATTAGAACACCTACACCCCCTGAGCAAATTAGAGTTGAACCTAGCATGGCTATTATCAAAGATATTCTGTCTGAAGAACTTGAGGGACATAATATTCACTTTTGTGAAGATGCTGCTAGAATTCTAAACCTCACGTTAGAGACAAACATAGGCCTGTTGTTGGCATGCCTGTGGTTTCTGTTAAGATAGGAGATCATTGTTATCATGGTCTATGTGACTTGGGTGCTAGTGTTAGTGCAATACCTCAATCCTTATACGATGAAGTCAAAGATGAGATTGCACCTGTTGAGATAGAACCTATAGATGTCACTATTCAGCTTTCCAATAGAGATACTATCTGCCCTGTGGGAATTGTTAGGGATGTTGAAGTCTTGTGTGGTAAAACGAAGTATCCTGCTGATTTCCTCGTTCTTGCTACCGCACAAGATAGCTTTTTTCCCATCATATTTGATAGACCTTTTCTCAACACTGTCAATGCTCATATTGATTGTGAGAAGCAAACTGTCACTATTGGCTTTGAAGGCGTGTCACATGACTTCAATTTCTCTAAGTTTGGTAGACAACCTCATGAAAAGGAGTTGCCTAGTAGGGATGAAACTATTGCCTTAGCCTCTATTGCCGTGCCTCCTATTGACCCCTTAGAGCAATACTTGCTTGAGCATGGAAATGATATGCATATGGATGAAAAGGATGAGATAGATAGAGTTGTCTTAGAACAATATCCTATCCTTAAGAATAACTTGCCTGTTGAACTGCTTGGGGATCCACCCGCACCAAAGGGTGATCCTGTGTTCGAGCTTAAACAGTTGCCTAATACTCTTAAGTGTGCCTATCTTTATGAAAAGGAGATATATCCTGTTATTATTAGTGCTAACCTCTCAGAGCAGGAAGAAAAGAAGTTACTAAAAACTCTCAGGAAGCACCGTGCTGCTATAGGATATACTCTTGATGATCTTAAGGGCATTAGTCCCACTCTATGCCAGCACAAGATCAAAACTGATCCAGAATTCAAACCAGTTGTTGATCATCAAAGGAGATTGAATCGTAAGATGAAAGAAGTAGTGAGAAAAGAAATACTAAAGCTCCCGGAAGCGGGTATTATATATCATGTTGCTCATAGCGATTAGGTGAGTCCGGTGCATTGCGTTCCTAAGAAGGGAGGCATCACCGTTGTCCCTAATGATAAGGATGAGTTGATCCCACAGAGGATTATTACTGGCTATAGGATGGTGATTGATTTTAGGAATTTGAATAAGGCCACTAGGAAAGATCATTACCCTTTGCCTTTTATCGACCAAATGCTAGAAAGACTATCCAAACAAACACACTTTTGCTTTCTAGACGGTTATTCTGGTTTCTCCCAAATACCAGTTGCACAATCTGATCAGGAGAAAACCACTTTCACCTGCCCTTTCGGTACCTTTGCCTATAGACGTATGCCTTTTGGCTTATGTATTGCACCTGCGACCTTTCAAAGATGTATGATGGCTATATTCTCTGACTTTTGTGAAAAGATTGTTGAGGTTTTCATGGATGACTTCTCCATTTACGGGTCTTCCTTTGATGATTGCCTCAGCAACCTTAATCGAGTCTTACAGAGATGTAAAGACACCAACCTTGTCTTGAATTGGGAGAAGTGCCACTTTATGGCTAATGAAGGCATCATCTTAGGACATAAAATTTCTGAAAGAGGTATTGAAGTCGATAAGGCTAAGGTTGATGCAATCGAGAAAATGCCATACCCCACAGATATCAAATGAATAAGAAGTTTCCTTGGTCATGCTGGTTTCTATAGAAGGTTCATCAAAGACTTCTCTAAGATTTCTAGGCCTCTTACCAATCTCTTGCAAAAGGAAATTTCTTTTGTTTTTGACGATGATTGTGAGGAAGCCTTCGAAATACTTAAGAGGGCTTTGATAACTGCACCTATTTGTAACGACCAAAATGCGGTCCTTTCCGATCTGGGGGTCGAGGCCCACGAATAGGAAAGAAGCGCAGCTAAGCGTTTCGCAAGCAAGTAACATAGCACAAATAATAATAAAAGTAGACAATTCGGGATTCAACTGTCTTCTTATTAATAACTCAGAGTACATCACAAATACAATCAAGGTAGTTCCACTACGGACTAGAAAACATGGAAAATGCTATGCTACCCTGCTGCAGGCCCACGATCACGACCACGCCTCAGTCCTCTGGATAGTTCACGTAGAGGCGGTCTGTCTCCTCGTCGTACTGCCACGCCAGCTGGGTGCCGGCGGGATCATTTGTCTCTGGGGTACCTGTACCTACTGGGAGTTTCGGAGGAATCCGTGAGCCACGGGGACTCAACAATCTAGACCTTGGTGCCAGAACTAGTCAGGTTATTAGGTAGGGTAAAGGTGAAGTGTATAGGCTGCAACATCCTATGCTTGATTAAGTGGCTAACTTACGCAAAGTAGAAATGAAGGTGGTCTACGCTAGCGGTCGGGATTACTTGATCACTAAGTGATCCTGAACACCTACCTACGGCATTCATAACCCCACCGTGTTCCCGATCGAAGAGAGATCTTCCAAGGGACAGTCACGGTTACGCACACAGTTGGCAGTTTTATTAGCTTATGTTTAAGTTCTCTAATACCGGATGTTAACAAAATATTCCAAGTTGCCACATAACCGCGGGCACGGCTTTCCGAAAGATTAAACCCTGTAGGGGTGCTCCAACTAGTCCATCACAAACGAACACATGCCGCAAAGGCATCCTCTATCACGAATCTCGTGATCTCGTCGGATTCCTTAGAGGAAAACCTCAACTCTGGGGGAAACCAAAGCTTCACTGGGATTCCTATACGCAAGATATATCGCTAAGGTAAGTCAAGGCTAGCAGGACCTCCCGTCGTGTCGACGACCCCGATAAGAGCCGCGTATCTCAATCTCAGGACACGACGGATGAGCCACGCGTATAGTGGCCTGATAGAAATCTCTCAAGTTGCCCTGAGTTGGCCCCGCACAGTGCTCTAATTTGGACCAACACTCATGAGGAGCACTGGCCCGGGTTGTTGATTAAAGTCCTCGGGGTAGCTATTCCCTATGCAGTTTATTATTAAGTGATTAGCAAATTAACACCAATGTTGGGTCCTGCCGGACAAGCCTTAGCACTACGTGATTTATCGAGGGGGTCCCCATAACAACCCCGAACGTGTTAGGAGCGATCATTATGGAATCAAACACCGGTAACCGGTAACTAAGGCGGCAATAACGGAACAAAGCACCCGGCAAAAGGCTAGGCCTCCCGTCATTTACCAAGTATTTAGGTGCATTAATTAAATAACAAAATTAAGATAATGATATCAAGGCTCATGTTTTCACATGAGTCAAAACACCTGCAACTAGCAATGCTAACATCAGTAGCTGAGCAAGCCTACTTAGCCACACAAGTTTGCTAGGAAGGAGAACGGTGTTTGGGCTCATGGCATATGAAGAGGCATTTTAATTTCAGTGTTAGGCAGCGAGCAATATGACATGGAAACGAAAACTAGCATAACAAGTCTAGAGATGGAATCAAGGTCATATCATCTTGCGTGTGATATCCTCAGCTTGGAATGGTTCTGGTTCGTCCTACACGTACTCTCCTGACTCCACGTATTCGTTCTCCGATCCCGGTGCTACCCAACATAAGAATAACAGCCAATGAACAGCAGCACCACAAGATGCAACAATCACATGATGCATGAGATGAAAAATGGGCATGCATCACTAATTCTATCACTAGCACAAGCAAATTTAACTACTGCAAGTTTCCGGACAGAACTGTACACTAAGCTATTTTGACATGCATGAGGATGGCATGAACAGATGCGGCTCGTGAAAACGATGCAAAAACATATAAAGAACATTGCAAACGGAGCTACGGATCAACGGGAATCGACGAAACAAGATATGAAGCTCTACGTGGAAGATTCAACCCCACACACTCAAATGGCACAAATCTGGTATTCCCAGGTTGCCAAGACATGTATCATTCCAACATTAATGGAATGGAGCAAGTAAGAACACCACAACACCCCGTAAGCTCGCACAACGACCAAAATGACAAAACTACATAATCTGCCATAATCTGCATCTTAGCTCTTTGGGAGCTACATGCAACATAGCTACAGGCCTCCAAACATGACAAGTAATATATGTGGCTGTAGCCCACCAAGAACACTACAAGCACCAGCAAGAATCACAACAAAAGTAATTAAACTCTATAAGATACAAGGCCACAAACTTTCCCAAAACCATCAGATCTCAGGGACTTAGTGAAAATTCCTGCACCTGAGTTTGTGTCTTTGTTCTGAAGCTTTTTGACAGCAACCAAAACACAACCTACTGGACTCCAAATGATTTGAAATTTGACAGGGAGCTTCACAAACATATCAGGTTCAAAATCCTAGCACTGAACTAAGGCTAGTTCTCAACAGAATGACCAGCACATCCTCATCTATAGGGGAAGAAAAATGTTTCCAGAAATTTCAGATTTCACTAAACTGGAATATTTTCAGCCACATGCCCACTTTATCTAGGCATAGTTTGCACACACATAACACCAAGTGATAAATGACACCACTATGGTGTAGAGCAAAACCCCTACTACTATCACACAAAAACTCATGCCCTTGGGCTCCACCTATTCCATGGAATCAAGGAACAAACTTGCAACAAATCTGAATATGTCAACTCCATAAAGTATCCTAATGGCAAAACAAACTTCACCACTGGATTCCTTGGGATATTCTACCCCAAAATCATCTATAATATGGGGACACTTACTTGGAACAAGTGACCACAATTAAGGAAGAGGAAACTACTCCAAATCACGCCTAGTAATTAGTGCATCATTTCATGTAGTTCCTACCAAGACAACAACTACAAAGGTTGAGTTCATGTGCACAATGACAAAGTGACATGGGGGTTGGAACCCCATGTTTGTGTCATGCACATCAACTTCATAACCACTACTACCAAGCTATCCACACCAACAACATACCATGCCCTCTCACATATGGTCATGTGAAGGTGCAAAGCTTGCTTGGAAAGGTGGAATGCTTCTCACCACACATCTACTCCACATCACCCACAAGCACATCTTGCTCTAGACCAAAGCACATACCTAAACATGTTAATCTTGCAACAAACTCTAGGACAAGCTCACACACACAAGATATATGTGGTGAGGGAGGGAACCCCTTCACTCACACACAAACTTGCACAAGGCCACCATCATGAGGATGACTAGCACCCACATGCTCTAGCCTAGCAAGGCACACGAGTAAACTCACAAGTAAAACACACACTTGCATACTTATGCTAGCAACACCTCATGTGTGTGCAACACTCTCACACACATACACATATCTTGCCACCTATCTAGACACACAAGCAAAAGAACACACAACACCTACACTTGCAACAACTACAATGGAGGCACCACACACACATGCACATTTGGCAAGCATCAAGTGTGTGCACACACACATGCACATTTCTCTCACAAGAACACATACACACATCACCTCAACTGGCCATACTATAGCAGCAAAGAAAACCAATAAAATGCCCTCTGCCATCTAAGTTTAATGCACAACCATCAACTAAGCAAAAGAGCAAAAGGAAAAGAAATAAATAACAGGGAACAAAATAAAATAAAGGGGCACCCTGGGGGTCGAACCCCTGTGCCTCTGGTGTGCAACTCCGCCGCACACCACTAGGCTGAGAGGCCCTGCTCGACAGAGAAGGCTAACTCAGCAGGATAATATGCACTGCTGCTGTAACACTACTGTCAGGCAAAAAAATGAACAAAAGGGGGAGGTGTATCCCCTGGGATTCGATCCCAGCACCTCGCGGGAACAACTCCAAGTCGCCAACCACTACGCTACGCTGCTGCTACTGACAGAGAGGAGGGGGCATCTCTGAAGATTATCGTCTATGCTATGAACATCTCACCGGCGATCGAACCAGAGGCGGACGGCGGGGACCACCACGCAAGCCTACATGCACATAACGCTACGGGGTTGGAGTAAGATCCAAAGGGGATCCATTCCCGCCTCTAAAGGCACCTGCTGTTGCATCTAACGACGAGCACAACTACTGTCTACTGCACTGCTAGCTGCCGTTGCACCAGTGCAAAGCACCTCGGCGACGAGCTCGAGCTACTCCTGGCTAGAGAGGGAAGTTGCGGGACGGCGGCTGCTCACCGAGGGGAAGGAAGAGGAGAGAACGCCGGTGTCGTGGAAGAAGACGCAGCAGTGCTGGTCGATGCAGGAGGATGCCGATCGAACCCGAGGAAGGAGGTGCACGTCGGGGAAGAAGCTCCGGCTCCGGCTCCGCGCAAAAATGGAACCCCTCCTGGGTCCTCTTGCTTGCGCAGCTGCGGGGAGGAGACGAGGTGGAAGCTACGCCGGCGACGAGCTCGACCCGGAGCTGGTCATGGCGTTGGGAGCGACCTCAAGTTCTCTGGCGGTGCGGGATGGAGAAGAGGAGGGAGAGGAGGAACCCTAGTTGCCTAGGGGAGAGGGAGGAGCGTTATATGAGCCTCGGGGGACGAGCTTGAACCGCTGGATCAAGCTTATGCTGATCGGGGGGCTGCCAATAGATCGTACATGCATGACGTCGGGGAAGAAGAAAATGTGTCTCGCTTGGGCTGCTACAGCGAAGGGATACGGGCCAGGGAGAGGAGTTTGCAGCGAGAGAGAGAGAGGGAATGGGCCGCCAGGGAGAGGGAGCCCACCTTAGGCGCCACATAAGGAAGAAAAAAAAAACATCCTAAGCTTATTCCTGTTTACAGAAATAACAGGGAGAAAAGAAAAGCCCAAGATAAACTACAAGTGCTAAAATAAAAATGGCGCTTGCATTGGACATGTAAAATCTAAACCTAATTAATAAAAATAGAAACAAGAGTTTAGGAGCACGTAAATATTTTACAAAACAGAATTAACTTGGTCTGTTTTGTAATTATATGCCCCTCAAAACATGTTTTAAAAATAGCAAACACACCACTCCATATCCAACACAAAACCTGCTAAACCATGGGCATTTTTAAAAGAGGGAAGGGAGAAGGGAATCTTGACATAGGAGAAATAGAGAGGAGGGGTGGAGATGGTTTTAAAACCTAAGCATTTACTATCACATGCACCACTCCACACAAGCCACACAAACATGAAATCACAAGTCTCCACACTAAGACATGGCAAGGTATAGATGCAAGCACAACAAGGCATGGTAAGAATGGTATGGCATGGATGCATGCATGCAAAAGAAGGAATACAAGGTGACACATGAAATCATACATGCATAGATAGCTCTCATGACAATGTCAAGGTGGTCCCACAGGAAAGGTTACAAAAAGGGAAAGCTTTACACTTGGGGCACTACAAATTCTCCCACACTACAAAGAAGATCTCGACCTCGAGATCTAAGACTAAAAGAAATCGGGAAATTCGGAACGGAGGTGATCCTCGCGTTCCCACGTAGCCTCTTTATCGGAATGATGTGACCACTGCACTTTGAGAAACTTGACAGTCTTGTTATGGGTCTTGCGCTCAGTCGCCTCGAGAACCGCAACTGGATGCTCACGATAAGAAAGGTCAGGCTAAAGGTCGATATCTTGAAGATGCACAGTGCACTCGGGGGTCTTGAAACACCTCCGAAGCTGAGAAACATGGAACACATCATCGACATTTGCAAAGGTTGACGGAAGCTCGAGCTGGTACGCAAGGTCGCCCCTCTTGCCAACCACTCTGAACGGACCAACGAAACGAGGCGCAAGCTTGCCTTTGAAGCCAAAGCGCTGCATACCCTTCATAGGCGACACCTTGAGATAGACAAAATCATCAAGCTCATATGACATGTCATGGTGCTTGCTATCATAATAGCTCTTCTGACGGGACTGCGCAGCTCTGAGGTTGTCGTGAATGATCCAACACATCTCCTCAGGTTCTTCTATCATATCATTGCCAAGGATTTGACGCTCGCCTGTCTGGGACTAGTTGAGCGGAGTACGACACTTCCTGCCATAGAGAATTTCAAACGCAGCCTTGCCAGAACTAGCTTGATAACTATTGTTATACGAGAACTCCACGAAAGGCAGAGAATCTTCCCACTTCATGCCAAAAGAGATAACACAGGCTCTCAGCATATCCTCAAGAACTTGATTGACTCTCTCCACTTGACCACTAGTCTGAGGATGGAACGATGTGCTGAAGCGGATCTTCGTGCCCATAGCAGACTGAAAGGAGTCCCAGAACTTGGAAGTGAAGATACTTCCACGATCTGACGAGATCATCATAGGTACGCCGTGCAAAGAGACAATCCTGGAGGTGTACAACTCTGCCAGCTGAGCTGTTGAAATGGACTCCTTGACTGGAAGGAAATGAGCCACTTTACTCAATTTGTCGATGACGACGAAGATAGCATCATTGCCCTTCTTGGACTTCGGAAACCCGGTGATGAAGTCCATCTCAATGTGATCAAACTTCCACTCGGGAATCGGCAAAGGCTGCAAGAGGCCCGCTAGTCTTTGATGTTCTACTTTCAACCTTCGACATACATCACACTCGTTTACGAATTGTGCAATTTCACATTTCATACGAGTCCACCAGAAAGTCTGCTTCAAGTCATGGTACATTTTGGAACTTCCGGGATGAATAGAGAGTAGAGAGTTATGAGCTTCTTCCATGATCACCTTCCTGAGATCACCTTTCGGGACGACAAGGCGATCCTCGAAAAACAATGTGTCCCTGGCATCAACAGTGAAACACACATACTTGGGAAGACTCTTTCCCACGCCAATCTTGACCTTCTTCACCACAGCGTCAAGTAGCTGAGCTGCTCTAACCTGATTTCCAAGGTAGGAGAGATCTGAAGGTTTGCAAGAAAACCCTGAGGAACTAGTTGGAGATTGAGCTTCCTGAAAGACTCATAAAGACCCAGCTGGAGAGGTTGCAGAATCAGACTGTTGCAAAATGCCTTCCTACTCAATGCATTTGCCACAACATTTGCCTTGCCTGGCGTGTACTCAACACTCGGGTTAAAATCCTGGAGCATTTCCACCCAACGTGTTTGCCGAAGATTCAAGTTAGGCTGAGTGAAGATGTACAGGAGGCTCTTGTGATCGGTGAAAACTTCAACCTTACGTTCCAACAAGAGATGTCTCCAAGTCATCAAGGCGTGCACAACAGCTGCTAGCTCAAGATCGTGCACAGGATAGTTCTTCTCCGCAGGCTTCAGCTGCCTGGAGGTATAAGCAACCACCTTCCTATATTGCATCAAGACTGCACCGAGACCCTGGAGAGAAGCATCGCAAAAGACCTGGTACGGCTTGGAATCATCCGGAGGGGCCAATACCGGAGTGGATATAAGCTTCTCTTTGAGTGTATCAAAAGCCAGTTGACACTCTGGAGACCAAACATACTTGACACCCTTCTGAAGAAGACTAGAGAGCGGCTTGGCGATTTTGGAGAAGTTCTCAACGAATCTTCTGCAATATCCGGCAAGCCCGAGAAAGCTTCGAAGCTGCTTCACATTCTGTGGAGGTTCCCATTTAACAATGGCTTGAACCTTGGACGGGTCAACCTTAATGCCCTCGGCAGAGATAATATTCCCAAGATAAACCACTTCTTTCAGCCAGAACTCACACTTGGAAAACTTGGCATACAACTTGTATTCTCTCAGTTCATCAATCACCAACCTGAGATGTCTCTCATGTTCTTCCTCATCCTCACAAAAGACCAGAATGTCGTCGAGATAGAGCAAGACAAATTCATTCTTGTATGGTGAGAAAATATAGTTCATCAATCGACCAAAAGTCGGAGGAGCATTAGCCAGACCAAAAGACATGACCGTATACTCATACGAGCCAAAACTAGTCCTGAATGCCGTCTTCGGAATGTCTTCCTCACGAATGAGAATCTGATGATAGCCCATTCTGAGATCAAGCTTGGAGAATACTTTAGCACCTTTCAACTGTTCGAACAACTCAGTTATGTTTGGAAGTGGATATTTGTTCTTGATTGTGTTCTTGTTCAATGGCCGGTAATCGACACACAGCCGGTCCGAACCATCCTTCTTCTTGACAAATAGAACACCACATCCCCACGGAGACGAGCTTGGTCTGATCAAACCCAAACGCTCCTGCTCATCGAGTTGCCTCTTGAGTTCCTTCAACTCTTCTGGACCCAGCTTGTACGGCCGTTTGCACACTGGCTCTGTGCCTGGCTCAAGCTCAATGACGAACTCAACTTCACGGTGCGGAGGCATGCCTGGTAGCTCTTCAGGAAACACATCTTGATATTCACAGACTACTGGAACTTGCTCAATAGGATTGATCTCACCCTTTTCATTCAAGGAGAACAAACGGATTGTATCATCGCGCGCCACGAATATAATCACATCCTCCGAAGAGTGGGTAAGCTTCACTTCTTTAGCTTCACAATCAATTGACACCTTGTTCATGGCCAGCCAGTCCATACCAAGAATCAAGTCGATGTCGGAATTACCCAAGACAAAAGGAGACACCATAAAGGAATAACTGCCAAACTTGACAGAAACATCACGAACCACTTTGTTGGCGCTCATAAGAGTACCGGGTGACACCACACGCAATGCCTTCTTCAAATACTCAGAATCAAAATCATGCTCGACAAAGAATGTTCTAGACATGAACGAATGAGAAGCACCAGAATCAAATAACACTTTAGCAGGAAAATCATTGACGAGGAGGTTACCCATGATCACATCAAAGGAGTCGTCTGCTTCAGCTGCATTCACCATGTTGACTCGAGCTGATCTGGGGTTGAATTTGACAAGAGCGTTGCTTGGAGGTTTGCCTGGAGGAGGAGGCGGCAGACGGAGCTGAGAAGTACATTTGTTGGCATAGTGACCCTTCTGCCCACATTTGTGACAAATGACATCTGCTGGCTGCTGGAACTGAGTCTGAGGAGGCCCTTGCTTCTGATGCTGATATCTCTGCTGGAAGCCAGGGTTGGGTGGGTGGGAAGAACCACGTCCACCTGAGTGCTTCAGCTGCTGTGAGTGTCGAGGAGGAGGAGGAGAAACCCAAAACTTCTGTTGCTTCTGAACCACCTGAGACGAGGAAGAGCTGGAATCTCTGAAGCGTTTCTTGGAGTTCTCCACCCTGAGCACGGCTGCCTCTGCTCGGAGAGCTAAGTTGTAGAACTTGTCAAACTCCTCAGGATCGTCCAAAGCAAGTGCTAACTGCAAATCCTCCTTTAAGCCACCCCTGAACTGATAGATCTTGCTCTTCTGATCCGGGACATCCTGCAACGCGTAACGGGCCAGCTCGTGGAACTCGACATTGTACTTGTACACAGAATTGCTGCACTGCTTCAAGCGCCTGAACTTCTCACGCATCTCCTCAACAAAACTGGAAGGAATGTAGTGGGACCAGAAGTCACGACAAAACTCGTCCCAAGACATCACCCTGCCACCTCTGGAGTCCTTAAGTTGCTGCCACCAAATAGAAGCCTGCCCCTTCAACTGAAACATTGCAAACTTGACATAGTCCTCCGGATGCACATTGCTACACTCAAAATGCTTGTTCATATCACGGATCCAATCTTCCGCATCAAACGGCTGGTCGCAAGAAGTGAACGTCTTAGGCTGGTTTGACAGGAACTGACTCAGATTGGCGAAGTGATTGCCACCCTGCTGGAAATTGCCCTGCTGATGATTGGCTCTCTCCTGGATCAACTGCAACAGCATCTGAGTGTTTGCATTAGTAGCTGCCATCATCGCCTGCCAGGCCTCTACAGGAGGAGGCGGCGACGGCGGAGGAGGAGGAGGAGCTGGAGGCGGCACATCCTCACGCCCTGGGGTCTGACGAGTCGGTGGAGCCATCGTGAAGACGAACAACATATTAGTCCACAGAATAATTGAAGATATTGCTGAATCAAAAGACAGGAATGTCTGAACAGAATTTAGCATTGCACTCGAACAACATAGCAAGAGTGCATCCTCAAAGTAACAGACGACAAAATTCCGATAAGGACCACTGCAAACAAGTGTGAGCTAGAACTGCTCGGAACAAACATAAGACCGAGATTTCCCAAACCTCAATCAAGCGTCTGTAGGAAGATAGTCCTATAAGATACTACTGGATATCCCACCTATGAATTCCCAAAATAACTGGTCATGCAATCAGGTACACGGATACAAGGAGTATTTCACACAACTCCTAAACTAACCCGTCACCTATATCACATCCTTCAACACACCACCAGCATCTCGGACCTTCATCTACAACAGATCCTCGTGATCACAACTATACAAGGTGTGGTAATACCCCCGAACAATCTACACCAGTACTGGGGACATCGGGGTTATCTCACCACTACCCGTATTTAAGCAATAACGAACACCCTCCGTTCTTAGATACTCAGAAATCGGAATGATGGCGATGTGCGCGATAATCCCTGGAGCTCAACTCCCCTGATACTTAGAGCAGATAGGAGGCACCAGGACACGATTCCGTCACATCGAAATCATATAGATTTCACAAATACCCGCGTGATCCCAAAAAAAAAAATTTGAGCGAGAAAAGGAGTAGAGTTAAAGAATTCCTAAGACGGGAACCTCACCAGAGCAAAGAAGAGGAGAAAAAAGAATCCTACTCTCTGATATAACTAAGACTCAAAACATTTTCTAGACTCGACTCGGCCAAGTACGATCACACAAAGGCTCCTATGGTCGTAAGGCTCTGATTACGAACTTGTAACGACCAAAATGCGGTCCTTTCCGATCTGGGGGTCGAGGCCGCCGAATAGGAAAGAAGCGCATCTAAGCGTTTCGCAAGGAAGTAACATAGCACAAATAATAATAAAAGTAGACAATTCGGGATTCAACTGTCTTCTTATTAATAACTCAGAGTACATCACAGATACAATCAAGGTAGTTCCGCTACGGACTACAAAACATGGAAAATGCTATGCTACCCTGCTGCAGGCCCACGATCACAACCACGCCTGAGTCCTCTGGATAGTTCACGTAGAGGCGGTCTGTCTCCTCGTCGTACTGCCACGCCAGCTGGGTGCCGTTGGGATCATCTGTCTCTGGGGTACCTGTACCTGCTGGGAGTTTCGGAGGAATCCGTGAGCCATGGGGACTCAGCAATCTAGACCTTGGTGCCAGAACTAGTCAGGTTATTAGGTAGGGTAAAGGTGAAGTGTAAAGGCTGCAGCATCCTATGCTTAATTAAGTGGCTAACTTATGCAAAGTAGAAGTGAAGGTGGTCTACGCTAGCGGTCGGGATTACTTGATCACTAAGTGGTCCTGAACACCTACCTACGGCATTCATAACCCCACCGTGTTCCCGATCGAATAGAGATCTTCGAAGGGACAGTCACGGTTACGCACACAGTTAGCAGTTTTATTAGCTTATGTTTAAGTTCTCTAATACCGGATGTTAACAAAATATTCCAAGTTGCCACATAACCGCGGGCACGACTTTCCGAAAGATTAAACCCTGCAGGGGTGCTCCAACTAGTCCATCACAAACGAACACATGCCGCAAAGGCATCCTCTATCATGAATCTCGTGATCTCGTCGGATTCCTTAGAGGAAAACCTCAACTCTAGGGGAAACCAAAGCTTCACTGGGATTCCTATACGCAAGATATACCGCTAAGGTAAGACAAGGCTAGCAGGACCTCCCGTCGTGTCGACGACCCCGATAAGAGCCGCGTATCTCAATCTCAGGACACGACGGATGAGCCACGCGTATAGTGGCCTGATAGAAATCTCTCAAGTTGCCCTGAGTTGGCCCCGCACAGTGCTCTAATTTGGACCAACACTCATGAGGAGCACTGGCCCGGGTTGTTGATTAAAGTCCTCGGGGTAGCTATTCCCTATGCAGTTTATTATTAAGTGATTAGCAAATTAACACCAATGTTGGGTCCTGCCGAACAAGCCTTAGCACTACGCGATTTATCGAGGGGGTCCCCATAACAACCCCGAACGTGTTAGGAGCGATCATTATGGAATCAAACACCGGTAACCGGTAACTAAGGCGGCAATAACGGAACAAAGCACCCGGCAAAAGGCTAGGCCTCCCGTCATTTACCAAGTATTTAGGTGCATTAATTAAATAACAAAATTAAGATAATGATATCAAGGCTCATGTTTTCACATGAGTCAAAACACCTGCAACTAGCAATGCTAACATCAGTAGCTGAGCAAGCCTACTTAGCCACACAAGTTTGCTAGGAAGGAGAACGGTGTTTGGGCTCATGGCATATGAAGAGGCATTTTAATTTCAGTGTTAGGCAGCGAGCAATATGACATGGAAACGAAAACTAGCATAACAAGTCTAGAGATGGAATCAAGGTCATATCATCTTGCGTGTGATATCCTCAGCTTGGAATGGTTCTGGTTCGTCCTACACGTACTCTCCTGACTCCACGTATTCGTTCTCCGATCCCGGTGCTACCCAACATAAGAATAACAGCCAATGAACAGCAGCACCACAAGATGCAACAATCACATGATGCATGAGATGAAAAATGGGCATGCATCACTAATTCTATCACTAGCACAAGCAAATTTAACTACTGCAAGTTTCCGGACAGAACTGTACACTAAGCTATTTTGACATGCATGAGGATGGCATGAACAGATGCGGCTCGTGAAAACGATGCAAAAACATATAAAGAACATTGCAAACGGAGCTACGGATCAACGGGAATCGACGAAACAAGATATGAAGCTCTACGTGGAAGATTCAACCCCACACACTCAAATGGCACAAATCTGGTATTCCCAGGTTGCCAAGACATGTATCATTCCAACATTAATGGAATGGAGCAAGTAAGAACACCACAACACCCCGTAAGCTCGCACAACGACCAAAATGACAAAACTACATAATCTGCCATAATCTGCATCTTAGCTCTTTGGGAGCTACATGCAACATAGCTACAGGCCTCCAAACATGACAAGTAATATATGTGGCTGTAGCCCACCAAGAACACTACAAGCACCAGCAAGAATCACAACAAAAGTAATTAAACTCTATAAGATACAAGGCCACAAACTTTCCCAAAACCATCAGATCTCAGGGACTTAGTGAAAATTCCTGCACCTGAGTTTGTGTCTTTGTTCTGAAGCTTTTTGACAGCAACCAAAACACAACCTACTGGACTCCAAATGATTTGAAATTTGACAGGGAGCTTCACAAACATATCAGGTTCAAAATCCTAGCACTGAACTAAGGCTAGTTCTCAACAGAATGACCAGCACATCCTCATCTATAGGGGAAGAAAAATGTTTCCAGAAATTTCAGATTTCACTAAACTGGAATATTTTCAGCCACATGCCCACTTTATCTAGGCATAGTTTGCACACACATAACACCAAGTGATAAATGACACCACTATGGTGTAGAGCAAAACCCCTACTACTATCACACAAAAACTCATGCCCTTGGGCTCCACCTATTCCATGGAATCAAGGAACAAACTTGCAACAAATCTGAATATGTCAACTCCATAAAGTATCCTAATGGCAAAACAAACTTCACCACTGGATTCCTTGGGATATTCTACCCCAAAATCATCTATAATATGGGGACACTTACTTGGAACAAGTGACCACAATTAAGGAAGAGGAAACTACTCCAAATCACGCCTAGTAATTAGTGCATCATTTCATGTAGTTCCTACCAAGACAACAACTACAAAGGTTGAGTTCATGTGCACAATGACAAAGTGACATGGGGGTTGGAACCCCATGTTTGTGTCATGCACATCAACTTCATAACCACTACTACCAAGCTATCCACACCAACAACATACCATGCCCTCTCACATATGGTCATGTGAAGGTGCAAAGCTTGCTTGGAAAGGTGGAATGCTTCTCACCACACATCTACTCCACATCACCCACAAGCACATCTTGCTCTAGACCAAAGCACATACCTAAACATGTTAATCTTGCAACAAACTCTAGGACAAGCTCACACACACAAGATATATGTGGTGAGGGAGGGAACCCCTTCACTCACACACAAACTTGCACAAGGCCACCATCATGAGGATGACTAGCACCCACATGCTCTAGCCTAGCAAGGCACACGAGTAAACTCACAAGTAAAACACACACTTGCATACTTATGCTAGCAACACCTCATGTGTGTGCAACACTCTCACACACATACACATATCTTGCCACCTATCTAGACACACAAGCAAAAGAACACACAACACCTACACTTGCAACAACTACAATGGAGGCACCACACACACATGCACATTTGGCAAGCATCAAGTGTGTGCACACACACATGCACATTTCTCTCACAAGAACACATACACACATCACCTCAACTGGCCATACTATAGCAGCAAAGAAAACCAATAAAATGCCCTCTGCCATCTAAGTTTAATGCACAACCATCAACTAAGCAAAAGAGCAAAAGGAAAAGAAATAAATAACAGGGAAAAAAATAAAATAAAGGGGCACCCTGGGGGTCGAACCCCTGTGCCTATGGTGTGCAACTCCGCCGCACACCACTAGGCTGAGAGGCCCTGCTCGACAGAGAAGGCTAACTCAGCAGGATAATATGCACTGCTGCTGTAACACTACTGTCAGGCAAAAAAATGAACAAAAGGGGGAGGTGTATCCTCTGGGATTCGATCCCAGCACCTCGCGGGAACAACTCCAAGTCGCCAACCACTACGCTACGCTGCTGCTACTGACAGAGAGGAGGGGGCATCTCTGAAGATTATCGTCTATGCTATGAACATCTCACCGGCGACCGAACCAGAGGCGGACGGCGGGGACCACCACGCAAGCCTACATGCACACAACGCTACGGGGTTGGAGTAAGATCCAAAGGGGATCCATTCCCGCCTCTAAAGGCACCTGCTGTTGCATCTAACGACGAGCACAACTACTGTCTACTGCACTGCTAGCTGCCGTTGCACCAGTGCACAGCACCTCGGTGACGAGCTCGAGCTACTCCTGGCTAGAGAGGGAAGTTGCGGGACGGCGGCTGCTCACCGAGGGGAAGGAAGAGGAGAGAACGCCGGTGTCGTGGAAGAAGACGCAGCAGTGCTGGTCGATGCAGGAGGATGCCGACCGAACCCGAGGAAGGAGGTGCACGTCGGGGAAGAAGCTCCGGCTCCGGCTCCGCGCAAAAATGGAACCCCTCCTGGGTCCTCTTGCTTGCGCAGCTGCGGGGAGGAGACGAGGTGGAAGCTACGCCGGCGACGAGCTCGACCCGGAGCTGGTCATGGCGTTGGGAGGGACCTCAAGTTCTCTGGCGGTGCGGGATGGAGAAGAGGAGGGAGAGGAGGAACCCTAGTTGCCTAGGGGAGAGGGAGGAGCGTTATATGAGCCTCGGGGGACGAGCTTGAACCGCTGGATCAAGCTTATGCTGATCGGGGGGCTGCCAATAGATCGTACATGCATGACGTCGGGGAAGAAGAAAATGTGTCTCGCCTGGGCTGCTACAGCGAAGGGATACGGGCCAGGGAGAGGAGTTTGCAGCGAGAGAGAGAGAGGGAATGGGCCGCCAGGGAGAGGGAGCCCACCTTAGGCGCCACATAAGGAAGAAAAAAAAACATCCTAAGCTTATTCCTGTTTACAGAAATAACAGGGAGAAAAGAAAAGCCCAAGATAAACTACAAGTGCTAAAATAAAAATGGCGCTTGCATTGGACATGTAAAATCTAAACCTAATTAATAAAAATAGAAACAAGAGTTTAGGAGCACGTAAATATTTTACAAAACAGAATTAACTTGGTCTGTTTTGTAATTATATGCCCCTCAAAACATGTTTTAAAAATAGCAAACACACCACTCCATATCCAACACAAAACCTGCTAAACCATGGGCATTTTTAAAAGAGGGAAGGGAGAAGGGAATCTTGACATAGGAGAAATAGAGAGGAGGGGTGGAGATGGTTTTGAAACCTAAGCATTTACTATCACATGCACCACTCCACACAAGCCACACAAACATGAAATCACAAGTCTCCACACTAAGACATGGCAAGGTATAGATGCAAGCACAACAAGGCATGGTAAGAATGGTATGGCATGGATGCATGCATGCAAAAGAAGGAATACAAGGTGACACATGAAATCATACATGCATAGATAGCTCTCATGACAATGTCAAGGTGGTCCCACATGAAAGGTTACAAAAAGGGAAAGCTTTACACTTGGGGCACTACACTATTGTTCAACCACCTGGTTGGAACTTACCTTTTGAGATCATGTGCGATGCTAGTGATTATGCTGTTGGTGCTGTCCTAGGGAAAAGAGTTGACAAGAAGTTGAATGTTATTCACTACGCTAGTAAAACTATAGACAGTGCCCAGAGAAACTATGCTACTACGGAGAAGGAATTTTTAGCAGTCGTGTTTGCATGTGAAAAGTTCAGGTCTTACATAGTTGATTCCAAAGTCACTATTCACACTGATCACGCTGCTATTAAGTACCTCATGGAGAAGAAGGACGCTGAACCTAGACTTATCAAATGGGTTCTCTTGCTACAAGAATTTGATTTGCACGGTGTCGACAGAAAGGGTGCTGATAACCCAGTAGCAGATAATTTGTCTAGGTTGGAGAACGTTCTTGATGACCCACAACCTATCAATGATAGCTTTCCCTATAAGCAACTGAATGTCATCAATGCTTCAGGTACTGCACCGTGGTATGCTGATTATGCAAACTATATTGTTGCCAAATACATATCACCTAGTTTCACGTACCAGCAAAAGAAGAAATTCTTCTTTGACTTGAGACACTACTTTTGGGATGATCCTCACCTTTATAAGGAAGGAGTAGATGGTGTTATCAGACGTTGTGTACCTGAACATGAACAGGGACAAATCCTACAGAAGTGTCACTCCGAGGCCTACGGAGGACACCATGCGGGAGATAGAACTGCACACAAGGTATTGCAATCAGGTTTCTATTGGCCCACTCTCTTCAAGGATGCCCGTAAGTTTGTCTTGTCGTGTGATGAATGTCAAAGAATAGGTAATATTAGCAAACGTCAGGAAATGACTATGAACTATTCACTTGTCATTGAACCATTTGATGTTTGGGGCTTTGATTATACGGGACCTTTTCCAAAATCCAACGGGTATACGCATATCTTGGTTTCTGTTGATTACGTCACTAAGTGGGTAGAAGCTATCCCCACTAGTAGTGCTGATCACAACACCTCTATCAGGATGCTGAAAGAAGTTATCTTCCCTAGATTTGGAGTCCCTAGATATCTAATGACTGACGGTGGTTCACACTTCATTCATGGTGCTTTCCGTAAAATGCTTGCTAAGTACGATGTCAACCATAGAATTGTGTCTCTCTATCACCCTCAGTCCAGTGGTCAAGTAGAGCTAACCAATAAAGAGATTAAACTGATTCTGCAAAAGACTATCAACAGGTCTAGAAAGAATTGGTCTAAGAAGCTCGATGATGCACTGTGGGCTTATAGAACTGCCTATAAGAATCCCATGGGCATGTCTCCGTACAAAATGGTGTATGGTAAAGCATGTCACTTACCTCTTGAGCTAGAGCATAAAGCTTATTGGGCAATCAAAGAGCTCAACTTTGATTTCAAACTTGCCGGTGAGAATAGGTTATTTGACATTAGCTCGCTTGATGAGTGGAGAACTCAAGCATATGAGAATGCCAATCTCTTCAAAGAGAAGGTTAAGAGGTGGCATGATGAGAGCATACAAAACCGTGAGTTCAACGTAGGTGATTATGTCTTGCTATATAACTCTCGTTTAAGATTCTTTGCAGGCAAGCTTCTCTCTAAATGGGAAGATCCCTATGTTGTTGAGGAAGTATATCGTTCCGGTGCTATCAAGATCAACAACACGGAAGGTAATTGTCCGAGAGTGGTAAATGGGCAGAGAATCAAGCATTATATCTCAGGTACTCCCATAAATGTTGAAAGCAATATCATCGATACCATAACTCCGGAAGAATACCTAAGGGACATTTATCAGCCTGTTTCAGACTCCGAAAACAAAGAGGTATGAGATTCGGTAAGAAAATAGAGTCCAAAACTTTTCCAATAGGAAATTTTCTCCGTTTTGGAATATTTGAAAAAAATACAAAAATTGGAAGTAGTCCGGAAAGTGCGCGAGGAGGCGACAAGCCTGCATGGCGCGGGCCCACCCCCTGGCCGCGCCGTGAGGGCTTGTGGACACCTCGTGCGCCTCCCGGACTCCGTTTTCGTGCACGGGACTCCTTCTGGTCTGGAAAAAAATCATTATATATACTTCTGTTTGGTCTGACCCGTGCATCACGCAGATTTCTTCTGTTTTTCGTTTCGAGCCTGTTTTCTGCCGCAGATCTAGGTCAAGATATCTTCTCAGGAGTCTGTGGGGGAGAACAACCTCCGTAAAATCTATGGAGAAGTTCATGCTGATCTGAAAAGGATGGAGGTCATGGAAGGTAAGGAGAAGGATAAGGCATGGGACGAAGTGCAATCTGTGCTCAACAAGGAAGAAGTTGAAGAAGTGGATTTCCTCCAATCCTACCTCCACCTACTGTCCCCATCTTTGATTGAACTCTTGAGGTTTTGTGAAACAAATCATGCTCACAATACTTGTCTCACTCGTGAAGTTGTTTTGCTGGAGAAACATATCACAGATCTCCAAAGTATAAATCGAAGACTGATGGTCCTCTTGGAATCAAAGGTTGCAACCACTTCACCACCTTCACCACCAAAGGAAGACAACTAAGCATTGGTATGGGCAATCCCCTTGGCTTGTGCCAAGCTTGGGGGAGTTGCCCCGGTATCGTATCACCATCACATCTTTTGCCTTTACCTTTGTTTTAGTTTTCCTTTTCAGTTTTCTCTTTCTCTAGCAGTTTAAAAGTCTGGGTGTTTTAGTCTTGAGTTTAGCTTTGTGTCACCCCCGATGTATTCTTGCTCGTGAGCCATATAATAAAGAGTGTCTTAGTTGAAGGGTTTTGCCTCTTGCCATGATCAAAAGAGTGAGAATAGAACAAAAGCATGCAAGATCATGTAATGATCTTATGGGAAGTGATGGCTTCACATATAAAAAGAATGAGGATTGAAACTTGTTGAGGGTAGGCAAACGTAGACCTTGGTCATTGTTGCAATTAATAGGAAGTGATAAGGAATGAGAGGTTCACATATAAATATATCATCTCTCACACCATCTATGATTGTGAACACTCACCAAACTATTGCATGCCTAGAAGTAGATGTTGGACAAGGAAGACAACGTAATGGATTGTGTTTGCTTGGCTCTGAACAATGTTATATGATTAGAGATCCCTTAGCATGTGACGATTGCTTCCACCTCATATTAGCCAAAACTCCCGCACCAAGTAGAGATACTACTTGTGCATCCATAAACCTTCAAACCAGTTTTTCCATGAGTGTCCACCATACCTACCTATGGATTGAATAAGATCCCTCAAGTAAGTTGTCATCGGTGCAAGCAATAAAAATTGCTCTCTAATATGTATGATCTATTAGTGTGTGGAAAATAAGCTTTATACGAACCTGTGATGAGGAAGACATAAAAGCGACAGACTCCATAATAAAGTTCTTTATCAGAGGAGGCAATATAAAGTGACGTTCCTCCGCACTAAGAGGACACACATCCAAACCACAAAAGCGCATGACAACCTCTGCTTCCCTCTGCGAAGGGCCTATCTTGTACCTTTACTTTTTGTCCTTGAAAGAGTCATGGTGATCTTCACCAATTCCTTGTTTCGCCTTTATCTTGGCTAACGTCATATGCTTGGGAAAGATCTATATTCATATGTCAACTTGGAGGTAAGTATTCATGAATTATTACTGTTGACATTACCCTTGAGGTAAGCAGTTGGGAGGCAAAACTACAAGCCGCCATCTTTCTCTGTGTGCAGCTGAAACTTTGATCTCATGAGTACCACGTGAGTTGTAGCAATTGTAGAGAACGAAAGAATGATTGAGTATGTGGATTTGCTTTACAAGCTCTTGTTGACTCTTTCTGATGTTGTGATAAATTGAAATTGCTTCAATGACTAAAGGCTATCAGTTGTTACTTCTCGGTAAGGTTCTTGATCCATGCTTTACTTTGTGAAGGAATTATTACTTTAGCATGAGAGATTATATGTTGGTATTGTTGTTCTCATCTTGATCATGATGCATGCATGTTCGTATCTTGTTTGGTCGACACCTCTCTCCCTAAACATGTGGACATATTTATTGAGCTCGGCTTTCGCTTGAGGACAAGTGAGGTCTAAGTTTGGGGGAGTTGATACGTCCATTTTGCATCATGTTTTCACATTGATATTTATCGCTTCTTTGGCTGCTATTTCACTTCACGGTACTATTCTTATGCCTTTTCTCTCTTATTTTGCAAGGTTTACACGAAGAGGCAGAATACCGGCAACTGGAATTCTGGCCTGAAAGTGGAGCAAAGTTGACATACCTATTCTTGGAAACTCCAAACGCCGTGAAAATCAACGGAGATTTTTTCTCAATTTATAAAAAATACTGGGCCGAAGAAGTGCCAGAGGGGCGCCAGGGGGTGGCCACAAGCCTGCACGGCGCAGCCACCCCCAGGGCGCACCATGGGGGCTTGTGGGCACCCTGCTGGCCCACTTGTCCCCCTCTTTTGCTATATGGAGGGTTTCGTCCAGGAAAAAACAAGAGGGGAGATTTTTCGTGGTTTCGCCGCCGCCACGAGGCGGAACTTGAGCAAAACCAATCTAGAGCTCAGGCAGGACGATCCTGCCGGGGAAACCTCCCTCCCGAAGGGGGAACTCGTTACCATCGTCATCACCAACACTCCTATCATCGGAGGGGACTCATCTCCATCAACATCTTCAGCAGCACCATCTCATCTCCAAACCCTAGTTCATCTCTTGTAACCAATCCCCGTCTCGCGACTTCGACTGGTACTTGTAAGGTCGCTAGTAGTGTTGATTACTCTTTGTAGTTGATGCTAGTTGGATTACTTGGTCGAAGAGTTTATGTTCAGATCCTTGATGCTACTCATTACACCTCTGATCATGATTATGATTATGCTTTGTGAGTAGTTACTTTTGTTCTTGAGGAAATGGGATAAGTCATGCTAATAATAGTCATGTGAATTTGGTATTAGTTCGGTATTTTGATACATTGTATGTTGTTTTTCCTCTAGTGGTGTTATGTGAACGTCGACTACATAACACTTCACCATTATTTGGGTCTAGAGGAAGGCATTGGGAAGTAGTAAGTAAATGATGGGTTGCTAGAGTGACAGAAGCTTAAACCCTAGTTTATGCGTTACTTCGTAAGGGGCTGATTTGGATCCACTAGTTTAATGCTATGGTTAGACTTTGTCTTCATTCTTCTTTCGTAGTTGCGGATGCTTGCGAGAGGGGTTAATCATAAGTGGGATACTTGTCCAAGTAAGGGCAGTACCCAAGCGCCGGTCCACCCACATATCAAACTATCAAAGTAACGAACACGAATCATATGAACATGATGAAACTAGCATGACAGAAATTCCCATGTGTCCTTGGGAGCATTTTTCCTCTTATAAGACTTTGTTCAGGCTTGTCCCTTGCTACAAAAGGGATTGGGCCACTTTGCTGCACCGTTGCTACTTTTGTTACTTGTTGCTTGCTACGAATCATCTCACCACACAATCACTTGTTACCGATAATTACAGTGCTTGCAGATATTTCCTTGCTGAAAACCACTTGTCAGATCCTTCTGCTCCTCGTTGGGTTCGACACTCTTACTTATCGAAAGGACTACGATTGATCCCCAATACTTGTGGGTCATCACCGCCGCATCACCGTCGAATATGATGCTCTGCACGAAGCGGTTGGCCCTCTCGTCGTTGACGACCGCCGAAATTCCGTTGATCAGGTTGCACGCGTCAGAGAGCATGTCGACTCACATCTCCCGCGTGCGTTTCCTCAGCCCATTGGATGTTGAGCCACCGGCTACCAGCGTGGCGTTAAGGTCGAAGGGCGCATGCGTGGAAGGCGCCACCATGCTCACCTCCGGGGAGCATTCCCCGGAGAGTCAGGAGGCTTGCGGGTAGACGTGGAAGTCGGGAATCGGGTGAGTCGCCGATGCGCGCGGCGACTCTGGCAACACCACCTGAGGAAAGACACACGAGCCAGTGTCGGTCGCGGCCACAACTGCGTTGACGAGCCCGTGCTGGATAGGGTTTAACCCTAGGTACAATAGTGCCTTCCTCATTGCTACCATGATGCGGGCGATGGTGTCCTCCCGTTGCGCGACAACGGTTATGGCCACGGCGGCTGCTGCTTCGTCCCTTGCGTCCGTCGCGTGCCTCCGCCCCTTTCTCTTCCCCGACTCCCTGGCTATCTCCTCAGGCGGTCTTGCGGGGGGCGCGATGCTTGCCTTTATGGGAGGGGGCGATCATGATGTCGGACAAGTCGAGGGAGGCGAGGCCGGCTGCGGCATCGAGGTCATTATCCATGGCGAGCGACCGGGAGCGCGCGCGGGTGGGAGGGTTTTTGGGGAAAGTGGAGGGAAATGGTGGAGGATTTGCCACCTTCTAGCGGGCCAGGGGAGTAGTTGGCGCGCGACGCGCGTGTTTGTCTCGTGTTCGCGCCGACGCAAATCTGTCTAAAAATGGGTCGGGAATGGGTCCGCAGGGGGAAGATAAGCGGACGTTTGTTCGTTTGGGTCTGCGTGTTTGGACAACTTTTTTATCCGCCGCGACCCAAGCAGCGCGTGCGGACGAAATGGGTCGGCGCGTTGGAGTTGCGCTAATACCCCTTCATCATAGTTTAGAAGGCGTGATTGAGCGATCTCTTGGTTGGCTATAGTTTCCTTTGCAAACGCTCATGCAATAACCCCTATGCGCCTAATTACTTAAGAAGATAATGCGTAATAAACCACCGAGCCACTAAACGAGGAGTTTTCATGCATGGACTCTTTCCGTCCCTCGTGCACATTGAGTGTTCGCACTATGCACAGCCTACTAGTACTCCTAATTAACTAAGAAGTAAATATCACACGACTTAATCCTCTTCTATTTTAGAAAGACATGTAAACGAAACTCTGCATTCTAAACTGTGACTGAGGGGGTATCATAGTGACTACATTTATTAACATGCACGCTCGCATACTAGTAAGATCATTTAATATGATACAATATTATATTCATTTTTTTATCATTTAGTAGTGTGCCAGCTCAACAAAAATGCTTATTTCACATGCATGATACTATATGTAATATTTTTATTGTGACCAGCCAAAAAAACTGTACTACCTTGGGAAAATGTTGACAAGAGAACCAGACATAGAGAATCTTCCCTTTTTTCATTTCTCAATAAATAAATAAAACACCTTTCTATTGAAATAGACTCACAGTATTGCACCTTAAAGCATCTCCAACGCTTACTCGTAAATTCACTATTGCATCCATTCGCAGACCGGGAGGACCAATCCGTATGCACGAATGCTAGAGCCGGTCATCCAATGATATCCGCATATAATTCAAACACTACTCAACTAAACCACACCAAATTCATGGAGACACGATGGATTTTCGTATAAACCAGACGAAATTCATTACATTTTGAACATCTTTCATATTACCATACACAATCTATTACATTTTGGACAACATTTAACTAAGGGGTTTCTATTTTTGTGCCACTCGTTGCTTTGGCCTGCTCAGTTTTGCCCCAGCAACTAAAGTTGCACACTTTTCCCCTCTCTACTCCACAAGTTGCTCACAAAAGCCCAAACGGAGTTCTCCCATTCGGTTAAAGCCTTTGACCGTTACCTCTGGACTAGTGGGGCGGCGTGATATCCTGGCATGTGGGGTCGCTCCACTCTCTCTCACCATAGTGCTGACACGGTAAAATCATGAAATGTGGGGTCGCTCCACTCTCTCTCACCACAGTGCAAATGCGGTAGGATCCTAACATGTGGGATCGATGTAACATATGACATGTTGGTCCGCTTGAAACCCTGGTGGGTGGGGTATGCCCACTATCTCCCCACAGTGATGACGCGTTACAATCCTCACTTGTGGGGTCATTGCAGCTTATGACACGTGGGGTCGAGGCAACTTATGACAGGTGGGGCCTAAGCTGCGTATGACATGTGGGGCCTAGGCATATGACACGTGAGTAGGCATTGCATATGACAGGTGGGGTATGTTCTTTCTGTCATTTATCAACGGCCAACCACGCACATCCTCCACCACTTTACCCACAGAGCAGTCATAGCCATGGTCGAAGCTTGCGGCATCAGAGGATCGGATTCCGGTGTAGACCAGTGGACGGTGGCGGTGCACGTCCGCCATGACACCTGCATTATTTATCGTCCCACATTGTCCCACCCGACCAACAAACCACATGCAGAGTTGTCTCCCACATCCCATCTCCACCATCTGGATTTGCTCTATTGCGTCCAAGACAGACACCGACAATTGTGCGGCATTTCATAGTAAGCTCTCGTATCATGTTCCTCCTTATCCAAGCGCTTGTGGACCCTTTCCCTTAATCTCATTAGAACACCTAATTTGAGAGGTGACGTCACAATAAATGTCTGGTCGCAGTGGCTACAAAGGCGATGGTGGCGATTCGATCATGTCTTAGCCACGCTCACCTACACCAGATTCACATGAGGTTCAGATAGTTTGTGCTCGCGGCCTATCTGAATGATCCCTTGTATAATTTGTAGTGTTGATTGACTTTTGGATGGATTATTACACTTTAACAAGCAGACTGGTGATGCTTGGTATATGCCATACCAAGATGAGTCAATCCAGTGGGGGTAGAGAGAGATGGCATTGGCGGAGGCGGTAGATAAATTGGGTGTTGAATTAGCTAGTAAAAACAGATTGATTGTTGAGGTCAAGCATACTATTGTGGAAGAAAGTAGAATTTCTCGCAACGATATGTTTAAATTAGAGACTGATCTGGCCATATTTGATCATGTGGTAGAGGCGCTACAAATTGATGGAGAGGATAAAGTAAGAGGCATACGAGGACTTGAATTTAAGGCAGAGGAGAAAAATAGATACATGGTCGCACTTATCTTAGTTGTCATCTCTTTACTACCTCTTTACTATGTAGTTATGGTAAATTGATATAAAATAATATAGAGATATCCAAATATGATGGGTTATTGTGCAAGTTTGTAACCGTGGAACCTGGTCAATATGTCACATCTTTTTAGCCTCATGAAATTTAATCAACATGATATACATCTTTGGTTGTAGAAGTTTCTGGAAAAAAACGGTGTTCCCTTCTTTTTATTAGTAGTTCATACGATATCCAATTTCAATACAATTCATTTCATCATTTTGTCACGGCAGATGTCATGGGGTGGCTTATCTCGAGTGGTTGGGGCCAATGTGCGTAGACGGACTTCGGGAACGAGATTGAGAACAAGCGGTGGTGACACACGATGTGCCCATGTTCGGGGCCGTCCGTGGGAGGTAACATCCCTAGTCCTACTAGAGTTAGTATATGGTAAGGGAGAGCTACAATGGTGCTCCTTGAGCTATTGGCTATAGGAGGAAGAAGGAGCTTTGTCTGCTCTTCTTGCCTCTCTACGTGAATGGGTGTGTGCGTGTGGGTGTGTCGAACTAAGCCCCTCCTGCATGGGGAGGGTCGGGGGGCTTTATAGGCGAGTGCCCCGGCTTACAATATGCATAGATGGCACAGGTGGGGCACGGCTGGCGGCATCTCTGGTCGGCTAGAGGGTCCCATCGCAGGTGTGGTCTCATCGCAGGTAGGGCCCACCAGGTGCGGGGTCCCATCGAAGTGGTGGCCCACGAGGCCTTTCTCGCGCCCGCCCGTGGTTAGCGGTACGACTGACTCCCCTGTAGCCACGGGTGGGTGTGTCACGGAGTTGGTGATGATGAGCTCCATGTAGCCACACTACCGCCTTACCCAGTCGTAGATGCCAACGGTCAGGGGTATGGTCGGCTCCATTATAGCCATGCGTATACGTCGTCATGGAGTGGTTGGCTCTGTGTCGCGTCCCGTCGGAGTGGTCGCGTATTTTTGTATGGGCTGATGACTACTGAGAGGGGGCTGCCGGCTGGCGGGTCGCCCGGAGCCGGAGGGGTGAAGATCTGGTCGCGAGTCGGTCGAAGCGGCCAAAGCCGGCACTTGAGGGGTCGAGTCGCCCTCGATGTTTTTGAAATCGGGCATGAAGTGGGGTGAGGCTACCCCGGTGTTATCCCCCAACAGTTCATGTGCTATTTGATGTCTAGAAGTTGGAAATTGAAGGAATTGAAAACATTGTGGTATGTGAACTGGTGTAGTTCAAATTAGCCTTGGATCCAAATGTCTAGAGAGGTGGAATGTCTATTATACCACATGTTCAAGACAGTAGCTTGACAAACATAGCAAATAATTCTACTACTAATACACATTTCAGTACAAATTTATTCTGCCTAACCCTAAGCTGGTTAATACCAACAAAATTTTCAACATCTTTATTTAATAATGCCTCAATTTGCATATCCTTCCTCGTGATCAAATCATCTGTGCAAGCCTTCTTCTCCAGCAACTCTTGATTCCATGCTTTGTGGGCATGTAATCCAGCAAGAGCTCAGGGACCCCCTTTCTCTTTTGAGCCAATGCACCATATCACGTAAGTCAATTAAGTGTTGCTTCAAGAACTGAGGCACTTTTGGATCAGCCCTTTCATCAAAGAAACAACCACCAACCTATGATACGAACTTTAGTTAGAGTCAAGATTATATTTTTTATTTAATGGCCAAAAAAGTTGGGAAGAAATAGGAAATCACCTGAACTCTTGCGCCACAGTAATATCTCCATCCTGGGTTGCCATTGCTCCAAGAAATCCACGTGGAAGCCTTCTTATTGCACCAACATTCTTTCTCTCGAGAATACTCCAGTGGATTTTCCTTGTATAGTATCAGGAAGAGAAGATGGATTACTCGTCATTGTATCATGTAGTGTTGTTGACGCTAAAACTAGACATGTCCTAGCTTTATGTAGACTTGTGAAATTAAACAAAAATGTCAATGGTCGTAAAGCAGGCCATTGACCAAATCCATGTGCGGTGGCATTTGTGATAAACTAGCTAAATGTGCAGTGAAATTGGTGATAAACTAGCTAAATGTGCAGTGGAATTGGTGACAAAATAGCAAAATGTATAGTAGAAGTGGTGATAAACTAGTTCAATGTGTAATAGCATTGGTGATAAACTTGCTCAATGTGTGATGGCGTTGGTGATAAATTGATACTTGTGATCTACGTTGGGTTTTTCATGAAGAGGAACGAGTGATGCAGCACAATATAGATAAGTATTTCCCTCAGTGAGAACCAACGTTATCGAACCAAAAAAGAGGACCACATAACCCCCGTCTTTATGCCTACACATTGTGTGCGAACACTTGCACCCAACGCGGGCAAGAGGTTTGTCAATTCCCTTGAACTCATCACTTGCAAGTTGATAAGTGCTGTAGATAGATATCTGAAGTATATTAAATATAAAAAGTAAATACAAATAGTAAAGGCAGTGAGTAAATAATAGCGTTTGTAATTAGTGAATAGACCCGGGGGCCATAGTGTTCTCTAGTGGCATCTCTCTCGAAGTAGGCATACGGTGCGTAAACAAATTACTGCTGGGAAATTGATAGAAGAGCACATAGTTATGCAATATTTATACATGCCAATGATCATGTGTATATATGCATCATGTCCATAAGAAAATAGGCCGACACCTGCATGCACCTATTACTATTACTCCACCCATCGACCGCTATCGAGCATGCATCTAGAGTATTAAGTAAAACTTGGAGAACAATGACATGATGTAGACAAAGAGAATCCAATTAATATGAATTAACGCCATCGTTTTATCCTTAGTGGAAACAATACAAATACGTGTTTTGTCCCTTTCTGTCACTGGGATGTAGATCACCACCAGATTGAACCCACTACAACGCACACCTCCCACTAAAGAAAGAACCATATAATAGTCATGCAAATAAGAACCATATAATTCAGAGAAGACTCAAATATTATTCATGAATAATCTGAACATAAACCCACAATTCATCGGATCCGAACAAACGCATGACGCAAATTGATTACATTGAGTAGATCATCACGAAGATGTGATGAACTTTGTATTGAAGAGCATAGAGAGAGACATCTAGATACTAGCTATGGACCCCTAGGTCTTTGGTAGACTAGTCACACATTACCATGGGAGCAGCAAGAATGATGTAAAGGCCCTTAGTGATCGATTCCCCCTCCGATAGGGCACCAGACTAGAGCTCCATATGGACACATGGTGGAATATAGACTTGCATGGTGGAAAAAGTGTTTCGGTAGCTCCCCTAGGGTTTTTGGTGAATATGAGAATTTATAAGCCAAAGAATGAGGTTGGGAGAGCCACAAGGGGCCTACGACCCAACATGGCGCGACCACCCCGTAGACGTGCCCTATTAGCTCGTGGGACCCTCGTGTGGCCCTCGACCTTCTCTCGAAGCTTCCAGGTCTTCTTTTTGTCAAGAAAAAATAATCAAAAAGTTTTGTGGTATTTGGACTCCGTTTGGTAGTGTAAACCTAAAAGTCCAAAAACATGCAGAAAACATCAACTCGCACTTGGTACTGGGTTAATAGGTTAGTGCTCAAAAATAATATGAATTGGCAAATAAATGCCCAAAAAGCATGGAACAATAAAAAAATTATAGATATGTTGGAGACGTATCATAAAGTAGCTCATACAACTAGGCATGTAGTAAAATGTAATCTCAAAATACTCTACCGTTCTTTCCGGCGCAACGCCCCGCTGAGATGCATGGAGATCCCGGACCACCCTGATCTGCACAGATTCGACAGGGAGGACGGCTTCGACGTGGTGGGTCGCGCGTCGATGAGGTGTGGAGACCAGGAGGGGAGGGGGTCGAACTCGCCGTCAAGTAGGTGTGGAGACTGGGGGTCGAGCTCGCTGTCCATGAGGTGTGCCAACCAAGGTTTCAGGTAGAAAGGGGGAAATGTAGAGGCACGGGTGAGATTCAGTGGCTCATCTATTGGGACCTCATGTGGGCCACGGAACAATCGATCGAATCCAACCAATCAGGTTGGCTCTCGTGGATTGACCATGTCTAACCCTAGCGCATCATCCATAATGTCCCCGAATATCAATCCAATGGCTTGGATGGTGCGTGATACGTCTCCAACGTATCTATAATTTTTTATGGTTTCATGCTATTATCTTGTCAAACTTTGGATGTATTGCATGCCTTTTATATATTTTTTGGGACTAACTTATTAACTCAGTGCCAAGTGCAAGTTCCTGTTTTGTCCATGTTTTTGACCCCTTTCAGAGGAGAATTTGAAACGGAGTCCAAACGGAATAAAATCCCCGAAAAGAATTTTTCTGTAACAGAAGAAGATCAGGAGACTTGAGAGCCAAGGCAGGGGGTCCCCAGGGGCCCCACAAGCCCCCACCCCGCGGCCAGGGGGGAGGCCGCGGCCCTCAGGCTTGTGGGCCCCCTCGACATCCTTTGCCCTAGGTTTTGCGCCTATATATCCCCAAAAAATCCACAAAAAATCAGAAGATCATCGAAAGTACTTTTCCGCCGCCGCAAGCTTTTGTCTCCGCAAGATCCCATCTGGGGCACGTTCTGGTGCTCTGTCGGAGGGGGGATTCGGACACAGAGGGCTTCTTCATCAACACCATGACCTCTCCGATGATGCGTGAGTAGTTCACCATAGACCTACAGGTCCATATCTAGTAACTAGATGGCTTGTTCTCTCTCTTGGATCTTCAATACAAACTTCTCCATGATCTTCATAGAGATCTATCCGATGTAATCTTCTTTTGCGGTGTGTTTGTCGAGATCCGATGAATTGTGGATTTATAATCAGATTATCTATGAATCTTATTTGAGTTTCTTCTGATCTCTCTTATGCATGATTTCATATGCTTGTAATTCTCTTTGAGTTGTGGGTTTTGTTTGGCCAACTAGATCTATGATTCTTGCAATGGGAGAAGTGCTTGGTTTTGAGTTCATACTGTGCGGTGACCTCACCAGTGATAGAAGGGATAGCGAGGCACGCATCATGTTGTTGCCATCAAGGGTAAAAAGATGGGGTTTTCATCATTGGTTTGAGATTATCCCTCTACATCATGTCATCTTGCTTAAAGCGTCACTCTGTTCGTCATGAACTCAATACACTAGATGCATGCTGGATAGTGGTCGATGTGTGGAGTAATAGTAGTAGATGCAGAAAGTATTGGTCTACTTGTCTCGAACGTGATGCCTATATGTATGATCATTGCCTTAGATATCGTCATGACTTTGCGCAGTTCTATCAATTGCTCGATAGTAATTTGTTCACCCACCGTGATATATGCTATTTTTAGAGAAGCCTCTAGTGAACATTATGGCCCCCGGGCCTACTCCACACCATATTTTCAGCCTTACACCTTTTTACTTCATTGCACCTTCCGCTTTCAGATCTCACTTTGCAAACAATCTTGAAGGGATTGACAACCCCTTTGAAGCGTTGGGTGCAAGCTCGTTTGTGTTTGGGCAGGTACTCTGGACTTGACGAGACCCTCCTACTGGATCGATACCTTGGTTCTCAAACTGAGGGAAATACTTACTACTCCTGTGCTGCATCACCCTTTCCTCTTCAAGGGAAAAAACTGACGCACACAAGAGATGTAGCAAGAAGAATTCCTGGCGTTGCCGGGGATGACTTTTGTTGCCGTACCAGAAGGATTTATGGCACCGCTGCCTGGCAGGATCAAGTAAAGAACTCATCCAAGTAGGTGTCATAAACTCATCTCTTGCATTTACTTTGTTCGCCAGTTGCCTCTCGTTTTCCTCTCCCCCACTTCACTATTTGCCTTTTTTTGTTTGCCTTTTTCTTTCGCCCTTTTCTCTCGCTTGCTTTCTGTTCGCTTTTGTGCCATGTGCCTTCAATATGCTTGCATCTTCGCTTGCTAAAAACCTAGTGATATGGATCCTCATCCACTTGCTAATCTCTTTAAGAGATCCAATTATGTTGATCCAATTGTAGTGAGTTGAGTGCACTTGACTATCTTTATGGAGTTTTCCTTGAGATGCGTGAATCTGTAAATTGTGAGGAAGAAATTTATGAAGTGATTCACGAGGGCTCCTTGGATGAAAAGCATGTTTGCAATGGTTTCACTATAAATTCTATTAGTGACAATCATGCTAAAAATATGCAAAACCCTAAGCTTGGGGATGCTAGTTTTGCTATGTCCACTACTTGTTGCAATGATCATGAGTGGGGCGATGATTTTTCTTATGATCATGAAAATTTGTTTAAGCCTCATGATGAATATGATATTTGCAATATTATTTAAAGTGGGTTTGGAGAAGTCATCACTTTAGTTGATGATAATCCCACTATTTTTGAAGAGCGTCAACTTTGCATGCATGTGGATGATGAAAAGAATATCCTATGTGATAGTTACATTGTTGAATTCGAATATGATCCCACATGTAATTATTATGAGATAGGAAAATATGGTGGTAGAAACTTTCATATCACTAAATCACCTCTCATTATGTTGAGATTACTATTGTCTCTTTCTTCTTCCTTGCATATGGTAACTATTGGTTGTCTTGACAATTTGTTTTCCTATAAAATGCCTATGCATAGGAAGTATGTTAGAGTTAGATGTGATTTTCACATGCTTTATGATGCTCGCGTTGTGCTTCAATTCTTGTCTTTTGTGTGAGGATCATTGAATTATCAATGCCTAGCTAAGGGCGTTAAACAATAGCGCTTGTTGGGAGATCGCCTTCAGCTTCAGAATGCAGTCGTTATGCAGGGTGGCGGCTCACGGACCTACGAAGGACGGAATGAGATAATTAGCATTTGCAATATGCTTTGCAGCCCTTTTCAGATGAAGGGAATTGATCCTTACCAAAGATAGCTTGGGTCATGTTGGAGATATGATGTTTTAAGCCGGAGAGTTCTTGAAGAGCGGCTTCTAGCTTCTCTTCGGCTTGTTCCGCCCGCTTCAATATGGCGGCTTGCTCAGCGTGGGCTTTCTTTTGAAATTTTTGGTGCTCAACTTTCATCTTCTCCATGTCAGCAAGGGCCAGGCGATATTTCTCTTTAGACTTAGCTCGAGCATCTTGCTGTTCTGCTAAGTTTTCTTTTAAACCGGCCAAGGTTGAGTCGGCCCGAGTCAAGGATTCCTGCCAACAAAATTTGGGGAAGCAAATTTCAGAACTATTGCAAGCAACATCCCTGACACTTGGGGGCTAATGTATGATTCTTTTCAAGTCATACCTTCATTCAAGACCCGGCTCATCTTTCAAAATATGACCCGGCCCTTGGGGGCTACAGGTTGACGAAATTTTATATTCCAAACCCGGCTCATCTTTCAAAAGATGACCCAACCCTTGGGGGCTAGAGGTGAAGAAGTTTTATATTCAAGACCCGGCTCATCTTTCAAAAGATGATCCGGCCCTTGGGGGCTACAGGTTGAAAAAGTTTTATATTCAAGACCCGGCTCATCTTTCAAAAGATGGCCTGACCCTTGGGGCTACAGGTTGAAGAAGTTTTATGTTCAAGACCCGGCTCATCTTTCAAAATATGATCCGACCCTTGGGGGCTACAGGTTGAAAAAATTTATATTCAAGACCCGGCTCATCTTTCAAAGGATGACCCGGCCCTTGGGGGTTATGGGTTGAAGAAATTTTATATTCAAAGACCCGGCTCATCTTTCAAAAGATGCCCCGACCCTTGGGGGTTACACGTTGAAGAAGTTTTATATTCAAGACCCGGCTCATCTTTCAAAAGATGATCTAGACCTTGGGGGCTACAGGTTGAAATTTTTTATATTCAAGACTCGGCTCATCTTTCAAAAGATGACCCGACCCTTGGGCGCTACAGGTTGAAGTTTTATATTCAAGACCCGACTCATCTTTCAAAAGATGATCCGGCCCTTGGGGGCTACAGGTTGAAGAAATTTTATATTCCAGACCCGGCTCATCTTTCAAAAGATGACCCAGCCCTTGGGGGCTACAAGTTGAAGAAGTTTTATATTCAAGATCCGACTCATATTTCAAAAGATGATCCGGCCCTTGGGGGCTACAGGTTGAAAAAAGTTTTATATTCAAGACCCGACTCATCTTTCAAAATATGACCTGACCCTTGGGGGCTACAGGTTGAAGAAGTTTTATATTCAAGACCCGGCTCATCTTTCAAAAGATGATCCGGCCCTTGGGGGCTACAGGTTGAAAAAAAAATATATTCAAGACCTGACTCATCTTTCAAAGGAGGACCCGACCCTTGGGGGTTATGGGTTGAAGAAGTTTTATATTCAAGACCCGGCTCATCTATCAAAACATGATTCAGCCCTTGGGGGCTACAGGTTGAAAAAAATTATATTCAAGACCCGGCTCATAACTCAAAGGATGACCCGAACCTTGGGGGTTATGGGTTGAAGAAATTTTATATTCAAAGACCCGGCTCATCTTTCAAAAGATGACCCGACCGTTGTGGGTTACACATTGAAGAAGTTTTATATTCAAGACCCGGCTCATCTTTTTACACATTGAAGAAGTTTTATATTCAAGACCCGACTCATCTTTCAAAAGATGACCCGGCCCTTGGGGGGCTACACATTGCTAAAATGACGCAAAAAGTACGATTCATCATGGATGACCCGCCCTTTTTGAGGGCTAATGGGAGGATATATTCACAAAGATAAAAATGTCATACCTCATGTTTGACTCGCATCAAGTTGGCCAGGCTTTTCTCCATCTCTCGGCTAGCTGCCAAGCGGCTCACAAAACCGGAGTATAATTCTTCAAACTCCATTTTTTCATAATGGGGAAGCTTTAGCTTGGTGGTATCCTTCTCTGATGTCGGGGCATCTTTTCGTGTATGCTTAGTTAACACCGCAGTTGCAACTTAGAGTAACCAGTACCAGTAACAACTACTGTATCTGGGTCTTCAGGCGCCTTGGAAGAGCTTGGCGGGTTGACATTTTTAGTTACTTCCTTCAGAAGCTTGAAGGATCAATCCGGACATCAGGAAAGTCATCCAAAAGGTCATCATGAGTTTCTGCTGGTTCTTCATCAAATTCGGGGACAGAGGCACTCATACCAAACACTTCAGCTGCCTTAGGAGCAGAAGATGAGTCGCCAGTTTTCCTTTTCTTTGCTTGTGCTCTGAGATGTAAAGGCACCAAAGTTAAGACAGGCATCAGTGCTAGGAAGGAAAAAAAGCTAGTAAAGGAACTTGCCCCTGAACACGAATCATCGGGGGGATAGTCGACATTGTTGAGTCGCCGGACGAAGGATGTGAAACTTGACGAACAAGAATTCAAGGATTGAACGAATGGCGAGAAAATCTTACACAAGAAGGAAAAGATACTCGCGGGAACATACCTCACTTTGCCGTTTTCGACCAGTTTCTTTTTCGGGTAACCCAGACACCAAGTCTCCGGAATGGCTTCGGGTATGGTGTTTAGGGGTGTAACTCGCCTTCTTCAAAAGGAAATTAGGGTCCAGATGAGTATTTGGGTGAGACATGGGAACTTTTGCACAGATACGCCTGGCCGGCTTGGGGGAGAAGAAGTTGAGTCGGAAGAAATAGAAATTACCTCGACTTCATCATCCTGGCTCTCATAGTCATCATCCTACGAACAAAGGTAATGGAGCATAAGTATAAGATAGGACACAGTAATAAGGAAAAGGTAATTTTTACCTCTGATTGTTCTTTGGCGGCCCGAGACTCGCTAACGACAGATGACTCCTTGGTGGTGGCTTTGCCCTTGTTCTTCTTCTTGTTAGGAGGCGGCTTGGTTGTTTTCTAGACAGTCACTTTGGGCCTTCGAGACCAAAAAGTTGAGCCCCTCTGATTGGTATAATGACAGTTTGGATCAGGAACTTGGGTGAACATATTGAAAGAATAAAAGGAGGCGACTTGGATTGTTACCGCTGGAGCCGGGTTGGAGACGCAAAAAGGCTTGAGCCCAATCTTGGCACAATTCTCTATGGGATCGCTACTTAACTTCTTGATAATTTCAACAATGTCATCTTCAGTAAGTTTTGTGTGGAAGAAGCACTGGGGGTGGTTCAAGCTGCCATCATACTCGCACATCAGGCTGTCTCGGTGACTCAAAGGTAGAATCCTCCACTCCACCCAACAACGGATTAGATAAATCCCAGTAAGCCCATTGTTGGTCAAAGACCTTAACTTGGAGAAAGCAGGGATAAATGTTGATTCTTATTCTTGAGTTAGTTTTTCTAGCAACTTGAAATCCATGGGCAAACATTCTTCTCTGAAACCCGGAAGTGGGTTCTCGTCGGGTGGAGATGTGTTGCGGCAATAGAACCAAGACTCTGCCCAACCTTTGGGATGGTTGGGCAGAACAACAGACGGGAACCCACATTCACGACGTCGTTGAATGTTAACTCCCCCAAGTTCTAAGCAGGGCCCGCTAGCAAACTCGGTCTGGCGGTTCAGATAGAAAAATATCCTAAACAGTAGCACTGTGGGTTCTATCTACAGGTAAGCTTCACAAAACACTTGGAATTGACAGAGATTGCTGACGGAGTTTGGCCCCAAGTCTTGAGGATGAAGGTTGAAAAAGTGCAAAGCATCTCTGAAAAACTTTGAGCCGGGAGGCTTGAAGCCTCGTTCGAGATGATCGGAAAAAATGACTACTTCCCCCTCGGCGGGTTGAGGAATTGCCTCGCCTAAGGCGATTCGCCAGCCAATAACTTCTTTGGGGTCAAGATAACCCGCCTTGACAAACTTATCAAGATAAGCGTCATTGACTTTGGTTGGCAGCCAATTGCATTTCGAGACAGTACCCATAACTACAAAAGGAAGGAACAGGGCGGGTTATCAGAAAACACGGAGTGGCAACTCGCTAGTTAAATGATCTACGGTATATTTGCAGGAATTTTGCAACTTGCCAGTTAAATGATCTATGCTATCTCTAGAGGGATATTACGACTCGCCAGTTAAATGATCAAAGGTGTATCTATGGGAATGTTCTAATTCGCCATGGTAAAAGGAGGCGGGTTGCGTCTCTAAAAAGGGTTTTTCCTTAGGAACATTCTTGATTGGAGACAAACATGTTTCTAATATCAAACGATAATTTACGGATCTACGAACGTCTTCAGTGGAGAAAATAACACTGGCTGAGGGATCGAACACTACAGAACACGGAAGAACACTATGAAAAATGGTGTGTAGATCTATGAGCAACAGAGGAATAACGGATTGATAGAAGACATAACAAGAACTACCGCAATAGTTATTTCATGAGTCTACGATACCGCATCTAGATTGGACGAGAAGCAAGGATATGAGGCATTCATGGAGTTCTAATGATGCCCTAAGAAATTCGAAGGTTCGGATATGCTAAGAAAGGGAGATTTACCTGAAAGAAGAAGAAGATGCTAGGCGAGGATTTGAGAAGTCCTGCAACGACGGCTGTGCCTCCGACTGGTTCAGGAAGCGGCCGGACGGCAGCGATCTGCGGCGAAGCTTCAGCGGCGACAAAGCGATCGAGGGGCGGCTGGAGAAGACGATGTGTCTCGAAGAAGGAAGTGGGGGTAGGTGGCGTCGCCTTCCCCCACAGCTATTTAAACGCCTAAGGCCAAAGTTGAAACGGCAGGCGCGGGAATAGAGGTGACATATTGAAAACCAACAGTGATGGCGCCTAGATTTTCGGGATAACAGGATGGAGACGAAAAAAGATCCGTTGGGGATGATGTCATCAAATCCCGGAAATGGAGGAAAAGGTGATGTCATCAATAAATAACCTGGCGGCTCAGATAATTTTTGAGAGATGACAGACAGTCACTTATCAAAATGATGGGAGTATTACGTGTCGCCCAGGATGAGCGTGGAAGTCTATTGGCATGAATAAATTCAAGTCAATTTGGGGCCTAATGTTGGGGATATTACGTGCGATATGACCCGCCCTAATGGGTCGGGTCAGGAAAGTGGCGACTCATACATATGTGACCAACATAAGCCTTGGTTTGGGCCTGGGGCGTGTTGGGATGTTTTGTAAGAAGGCCGCCACGACCCATGAGCCGGATGGCGGTTCAAGGATGACAAAGAAGATGAGCTGCCAAGGAGTTTTCCTTGGCTTGAGGTACACGACAACTTCGAGATAATGAAGACCACGATTTGTAACATGGCCAGGCCTTTGTAAACCCTGGGGCCTCGACCTGTATATAAAGGGGAGTCTCTGGGACGAATAGATCAAGTTAGAAATCATCGAGAGCTAGGTCAAGCGAGTTACGCCCTCCTTGTAATAGATTCCACCATCAATACACACAAGCAGGACGTAGGCTTTTACCTCTACACGAGGGGCCGAACCTGGGTAAATATGAGTCTCTCTTCCGCTCACCCCCTATGAGTCGCCACCAAGGTGCGATGGCTCCTTCACTAAGTCCTTTCACGAGGACATCTGTCGTGACAAAACCACGACACACACCCTATTAGATATGGTGCATATTATGATGTCTCTTATCGAATTACCACTATCGTTTTGGGGTTATGCATTGGACAACAGAATTCACTTTAATAGGGCACCACATAGTTCCGTTGAGATGACACCGTATAAACTATGGTTTGGAGAAACCTAAGCTGTCGTTTCTTAATAGTTTGGGGCTACGATGCTTATGTACAAAGGCTTCTGCCTGATAAGATCAAACCCAAAGCGGATAAATGCATCTTCATAAGATACCCAAAATAGTTGGGTATACCTCCTATCTCAGATCAAGAAGCAAAATGTTTGTTTCAGAAAATGGGTCCTTTCTTGAGAAATAGTTTCTATCGAAAGAATTGAGTGGGGGGATGGAGGAAATTGATGAGGTTATTGAACCAACACTTCAACCAGAGAGTAGAAGGGCGCATGAAGTTGTTCCTGTGGCACCTACACCAGTTGAAGTGGAAGCCAATGATGGTGATCATGAAGCTTCGGATCAAGTTACTACCAAACCTTGTAGGTTGACAAGTATACGCGCTACTACGGAATGGTGCGGTAATCCTATCTTGGAGGTCATGTTGATGGACAATAATTAACGTACGAGCTATGGAGAAGCGATGGTGGGACCGAATTCTCACAAATGGCTAGAGGCCATGAAATCCGAGAGCGGATCCATGTATGAAAACAAAGTGTGGACTTTGGAATAACTACTTGATGGTTGTAAGACTATCAAGTACAGATGGATCTTTAAAAGAAGACAGACAATGATGGTGAAAGTCACCATTTAAGAAAGCTCGACTTGTTGCAAAGAGGTTTCCGACAAGTTCAAGGAGTTGACTGCAATGGGACTTTCTCACTCGTAGCGATGCTAAAATTCTGTTGGAATAATGTTAGCAGTTGCTGCATCTTGCAGATGCATGTCAAAACATTGTTTCCGTGACGGTTTCCTTGAGGAAAGGTTGCATGTGATACAAATACAAGGTTTTGTCGATCCTAAGGATTCTAACAAGTATGCAAGCTCTAGCGATCCTTCTAAGGACTGGCGTAAGCATCTCGGAGTTGGATATGTGCTTTGATGTCATGATCAAAGCTTTTGAGTTTATACAAAGTTTGTGAGAAACTTGTATTTCCAAGGAAGTGAGTGGGAGCACTACATAATTTCTGATAAGTATAGGTGGTTGACATATTGTTGATCGGAAGTAATGTAGAATTTCTGGAAAGCATAAAGGGTTGTTTGAAAGGAGGTTTTCAAAGGAAAACCTAGATAGAGCTACTTAAACATTGAGCATCAAGATTTATAGAGATAGATCAAAACGATAAATAGAACTTTCAATGAAATGCCTGCTTTGACAAGTTTCTGAAGGAGTTCAAAATAGATCAGCAAAGAAGGAGTTCTTGGCTGTGTTGTAAGGTGTGAATTTGAGTAAGACTCAAAGCCCGACCACGGCAGAAGAAAGAGAAAGGATGAAGGTTGTCCCTATGCCTTAGCCGTAGGCTCTAAAGTATGCCATGTTGTGTACCGCACCTGATGTGTGCCTTGCCATGAGTCTGTCAAGGGGTACAAAGAGTGATCCGGGATTGAATCACTGAACAGCGGTCAAAGTTATCCTTAGTAACTAGTGGACTAAGGAATTTTTCTCGATTATGGAGGTGATTAAAGAGTTCGTCGTAGTGGGTTACGTCGATACAAGCTTTGACAATAATCTGAATAACTCTGAGTAGTAAACCGGATTTGTATAGTGGAGCAGTCATTTGGAATAGTTCCAAATGGCACATAGTAGCAACATCTATAGGATGACATTGAGATTTGTAAAGCACACATGGATCTGAAAGGTTCAGATCCATTGACTAAAAACCTCTCTCACAAGCAAGACATGATCGAACCCGAGAACTATATGGGTGTTAGATTCATTACAATAACACAGTGATATGAACTAGATTATTGACTCTAGTGCAAGTGGGAGACTGTTGGAAATATGCCCTAGATGCAATAATAAATTGGTTATTATTATATTTCCTTGGTCATGATAATCGTTTATTATCCATGCTATAATTGTATTGATTGGAAACTCAAATACATGTGTGGATACATTGACAAAACATTGTCCCTAGTAAGCCTCTAGTTGACTAGCTCATAGATCAAAGATGGTTAAGGTTTCCTAGCCATAGACAAGTGTTGTCACTTGATAACGGGATCACATCATTAGGAGAATCATGTGATGGACAAGACCCAAACTATAAACGTAGCATATGATCGTGTCAGTTTATTGCTACTGTTTTCTGCATGTCAATGTATCTGTTCCTATGACCATGAGATCATGCAACTCGTGGACACCGGAGCAATACCTTGTGAGTATCAAACGTCGCAACGTAACTGAGTGACTATAAAGGTGCTCTACAGGTATCTCTGAAGGTGTCTGTTGGGTTGGCGTGAATCGAGACTGGGATTTGTCACTCCGTATGACAGAGAGGTATCTCGGGGCCCACTCGGTAATACAACATCACAATAAGCCTTGCAAGCAATGTGACTAAGGAGTTAGCCATGAGATCTTGTATTACGAAACGAGTAAAGAGACTTGCCGATAACGAGATTGAACTAGGTATAGAGATACCGACGAATGAATCTCGGGCAAGTAACATACCGAAGGACAAATGGAACAACATACGGGATTAATTGAATCCTTGACATAGAGGTTCAACCGATAAAGATCTTCGTAGAATCTGTAGGTGCCAATATGGGCATCCAGGTCCTGCTATTGGTTATTGACCGTAGAGGTGTCTCGGTCATGTCTACATAGTTCTCGAACCCGTAGGGTCTGCACACTTAAGGTTCATGTGACGTTTCGGCATAGTTGAGTTGTAGGTGTTGGTAACCGAAAGTTGTTCGGAGTCCCGGATGAGATCTCGGACGTCACGAGGAGCTCCAGAATGGTCCGGAGGTAAAGACTGATATATAGAAAGTCTTGTTTTGGTCACCGGAAAAGTTTCGGGCTCATCGGTACTGTACCGAGAGTGTTGGGAGGGTACCGGGGACCATCGGGAGGGGTGTCACGCCCCGAGGGGCCTTATGGGCTGTGGGAGGATACAAATCAGCCCCTAGTGTGCTGACATAAGATCCCACTAAGGCCCATGAGGTTTGACAGGGAAAAACAAAATGTGGAAAAGGTGGAAAGGGTTTCCAAGTGGAAAGGAGGAATCCTACTCCTAGTAGGATTGGACTAGGACTCCTCCACCTCCAATTTCGGCCAAACCTTGAGGGTTTGAGGCTGCCTCGTCCCCTCCCTCCCTCCTATATATACTAGAGGTATTGAGGGTTTTGAGACACAGAAAAAAACAGCCACGTGCTTCCCTCTCTCTCTAGATCTGTTTCTCCTCTAGTCTAGTTTCAATAGTGCTTAGGTGAAGCCCTGCAGGAATAGATCACCACCATAACCGGCGCGCCATCACGCTACCGAAGAACTCATCTACTTCCCCGTCTTTATTTCTAGATCGAGAAGGCGGGGGTCTCATCGAGCTGTACGTGTGATGAACACGAAGGTGTCGTCCGTTCGGCAGTAGATCGGGATGGGATCGCGGGACGGATCGTGATGAGATCGCGTGATGGATCATGATGAGATCACGGGACGGGCTGCAATTTGGATCGCGAAGATGTTCCAATACATCAACCGCGTTATATATGCTTCCGCTTAGCGATCTACAAGGGTATGTAGATTCATTGTCCCCTCTCGTAGATGATTGCTACTTCCCGAGCTTGCGTTGGTTTTTCCCTTGAAGAGGAAAGGGTGATGCAGCAAAGTAGAAGTAAGTATTTCCCTCAGTTTGAGAGCCAAGGTATTAATCCAGTAGGAGTATCAAGATGAGGCACCAATGAACCTGCGCAAAAACAAACAAACTTGCACCCAACGCGATAAAGGGGTTGTCAATCCCTTTACGGTTATTTGCAAGGTGAGATCTGACAGAGATGAAAGGTAAATAGGTAAAGTTGCAGCAAAGTATTTTTGGTATTTTTGTATGTAGATCTGAATATATAATGTGTAAAATAGACCCGGGGGCCATTGTGTTCACTAGAGGCTTCTCTCATGATAGCAAGTATTACGGTGGGTGAACAAATTACTGTCAAGCAATTGATAGAATCGCGCAACGTCTTGACGATATCTAAGGCAATGATCATACATATAGGCATCACGTCCAAGACAAGTAGACTGATACTGTCTACATCTACTACAATTACTCCACACATTGACCGCCATCCAACATGCATCTAGTGTATTGAGTTCATAACAAACATAGTAACGCTTTAAGCAAGATGACATTATGTAGAGAGATAAATTCATGCAATATGATATAAACCCCATGTTTTTACCCTTGATGGCAACAACACGATGCGTGCCTCGCTACCCCTTCTGTCACTAGGTGAGGACACCGCACGGTATGAACCCAAAACCAAGCACGTCTCCCATTGCAAGAATTGTAGATCAAGTTGGCCAAACGAAACCCATAACTCGAAGAGAATTACAAGGATACGAAATCATGCATATAAGAAATCAGAGGAGACTCAAATAATATTCATAGATAATCTGATCATAAATCCACAATTCATCGGATCTTGACAAACACACCGCAAAAGAAAGTTACATCGGATTGATCTCCATGAAGATCATGGAGAACTTTGTATTGAAGATCCAAGAGAGAGAAGAAGCCATCTAGCTACTAGCTATGGACCCGAAGGTCTGTGGTGAACTACTCACACATCATCGGAGAGGCAATGGTGTTGATGAAGAAGCCATGTGTGTCCGAATCCCCCTCCGGCAGGGCACCAGAACGGTCCCCAGATGGGATCTCGCAGAGACAGAAGCTTGCGGCGGCGGAAAAGTATTTTCGTGGATCTTCTGCTTGGTTTCGGGATTTTTAGGAATTTATAGGTGAAAGAGGTAGGGCATAGGAGGCAAGGGGGGCCCACGAGCCTGCTAGGCGCGCCCCCCTAGGGCGCGCCTAGGGGGCCCACGAGCCTGCTAGGCGCGGCCCCCTAGGGCGTGCCTAGGGGGATCGTGACCTCCCACAGACCTCCTGCCTTGGTTCTCAAGTCCTCTGCATATCTTCTGTTATGGAAAAATCATCCCGCATGTTTTATTCCGTTTGGACTCCGTTTAATATTCTTTTCTAAAAAAGGTCAAAAACACGGAAAACACAGAAACTGGCACTAGGCACTGAGTTAACAGGTTAGTCCCAAAAAATGATATAAAATGGCATATAAATCCATATAAGACATCCCAAGTTGATAATATAATAGCATGGAACAATCAAAAATTACAAATACGTTGGAGACGTATCAATGATCATCACCATGGATAGGTATTGCGTGTGCGTAGGAAAACATTGTTTCCCATGCAACGTTCCCCAATAGTGGCATCATGAAATGAGGCATTTTCATCACGGGCTTTTTCTTTAGTTTGAGGATTTGACTGTGCTGAGTGAGTAGGTGTAGTTTCTAGTGCAGTAATTTCCTTTTCAATTTCTTCAGTTGATGGAGTTGAATCTTGATTTGGTCTAGATTTCACATATGAGCTATTTTCCTCACAGCCAGTCGGTACTTCAGTGGCTGCAGGTGTTTGAGGAACTTGAGTTGTTGATGGCGAGTTTGGGTGAGCCTTTTCCGAAAACAAATCATGGATAACATGTGTGCTGCTTCCAATATCTTCATCACCCTCCTTTTCTTCAGCAGTCATTTCTGGGTTTTGAGGAGGAGGTGTTGTGACTTGAGGAATTTTATCTGCTTGAATTTCCTCATCCATTGGCGTGGATGCAGCACAGTGATTATCATATATTTCCTCATCCGTTTCTCGAACCAAATGGAACAATCATATATGATGGTGTTACATTGAGGGGAGTTGCATCCACTGGAGTTGATGATGTAGTAGGCATAGTCTTCAGGCATTTTGCCTCTGAAGACTCTGAAGTAGTTGAAGATTTTCTCTTTTTGGCTTCCTTCTCAGTAGATTTTGCTTTCTTCACGTCTACTGCAGACGGAAGAGTCACTTTCTTCACCTTTGAAGACTTAGGTCAAGGAGCATTTTCATCAGGCATTGCATTGGCAGTGTCTGGCCTGGCAGATTCTTCAGCTGAAATATTTTGAGTAATTTCATCAGCAGTTGGTTCTTCATTTTCATCAGCCTTAGCCATTTGCACAATATAGCTTGGCTGAGGATTTGTTGGCTTCTTTGGAGCGGCAACCCTGCTGTTGTATTCATCAATTGCAGGAGTTGCAGCTTTGACAAATTGCACTTTGACACTCTTTTGATCAGCATGAAGACTTGGTATCTATGAGTGAGGGTTTTCAACTCTGCCTAAGTAGAAACAAGTTTCTCATGCGATAGGTGTAGGATGTTTTGCTTCAAGAATTTCTCCTTTTTAACCTTTTCAAGCCTAGCTTGTTTGGCTTGTTCATCCTTCCATTTTGCTTCATTGATGAATGAGGCAACCATATGACTTACTCCAGGAGGAAGTTTTAAATCATTTATTGGAGTGTTTGGATCTTCATACGAAAGATCGATGAAGTTCATCAGTACTTTTGGATCCAGTGTGAGGGGAATGGTGCTACCAGTAGCTTGTGTAACTCTTTCTTGCTTGCTCCAGTTGATGGCTTGAAGAGTTTCATCATCATATTCTTCACTTCCTTCTGATACAGAAGGAATGTTGACAATATTTCTTGGACTTGGCCTGACACCTCTACCAGAAGTCATCTTGGTCTTCAAGAGACGAGGTGAGGATTTTGAAGCTGAGCCTGTGGCTGAAGGTACAGAGGAACTTGTATTGTCAGATTGATGCTGACTGAGGTGTGAATGTATAGGTGGTGAATACTTTGGTGCAGTTGAGGACTTGGCGGTTGTTGTTGCTACTTTTTGAGGAAGTTTCTCTTTTGATACTGCCGATGAGGCTTCTTGCTTGAGACTCGGTTTCTTCAATATAACCTTCTTCTGAGGTTTTTCTGTAGCAGAAGCCTCAGCAGCAGAATAAGTGGTAGCAGTAGTTGCAGCAGTAGAGTCCTCATTAGGCTTTGTGACAATAGCTTTAGACTTTTTCTGCAGCTTAGACAAATTCTTGTCTTTTTCATCAGGATAATCCTCAGTTGTGGCTACACTTGAGGGATGTGCTTCTTGTTGATCTCCCTGTGGCAACCTTTTGCAAGGCGGTTTGAGGCAAACTTCTTGGCATATTTTGGAGTGACATACCTATATTCCTTCCACTCCTTTGCCCATCTGCGTTCAATCTTTTGAAGCCTTATCTTGCGTTTTGCCATAGTTTCTTTGCCATGAATTTCTTCATCTGGTGTGTAGTACTCAGCATATATCTCCTCAAGAATCTCAAAAGAAGTGTTCTATTCTAGCTTCTTGCCACCCTTCTGTTTTCTGTCTACCTCCATTTTCTTCAGCTGAGGTTTTTGCTGAGGAATTTGTATTCTTGATGAATCTGTGGACATAGGTAATGTTTCTTCAAGAAATGCTGCAAATGAGTTAAGTTGATGAGAACCTAGTGATTCATCAGCTGACATTTTGTACCTGTGAACAGAGTATAGGTACGAAGAATTTGGAGAGGTCATATGCATTCTCAGATTTTAAGAAATTGAAAAATTTCTTAAGTTGAGGAATTTGACTAGTCAGTTGAGGAATTTGACTAAGCATTCTCATCTTGGGTTCCAGAGTTGTGCAGATTCGAAAATTTACACAATTGAGGAATCTCGTGAATAATTTAGTGGCTTAGTGAAATTCATGAAGTGTTCTAGACATGGGTGTGCAGAGCTGATAGATTTTCTGAGGAAAAACTGATTTCACAAATCTTAAGAGAACAAAGAGATCAATCGGGGCAGTAAAATAGGATTTTAATTACCCTGTGCAAAGAACACGATGAACAGGGGAACTAAAAGCACAAGCTCTTTAGTTCAGAACTTTATTGCCCTATCTCGGCGACTCAAGACAGCTACGGCGGCGATGGAGGAAGATGCTCCTTAGTCGGCGTGAGTCGGTGACGGCGAGGTCGGGGCAGTGAAGCTTTTCCTCACCGGCAACGGAGATGCTAGTGGCGGCGCTAGGTTTTGAGCTTGAGCAGAGAAAGAGAGGGAGAGAAGAGTTTTGACTAAGGGGGTAAGGGCCTATTTATAGCTCAGGTGAAAACGGTCTGAGGCGAAACTTTCATATCGAATTGCCCTTGCCCTTTCGTCTCCGCATCACACGTGCTACCCACGATCGAAGCGGTGGAGATCGTGGTTATCCGTTCATGAGTAGTGGGTGCGGTTACTATGGTAACATTAAAATACTTTTTTTGAATTTTGAGGATTTTGATACAAAGTCCTCAGCTGACAAGGACTCGGTGAGGATTTTGAACAGGTGCCAAACAGAACGCATATGAAGAATTGAGGGTTGAGCTTAGCATAGAAGGGAGATGGGTCCGATCACATTCACTTAGAGAAAATACCAACTTGAAGATTTAGCAATAAGTGAATGTTGTTGAGGACATTTAACACCCAATATATTATATATAGTCAAATGAAGATCATCATAGAAAGTTTTCAAGAATATGAAAATTTGAAGTCTTTGAAAATTTTGAGGGATTCATAAAAAGTTTCAGATTGAGGAATTTCAACTTTGAAGAATTCCCAACTTGAAGAATTTCAATGTTGAGTGGTAGCATGACCCACCGTATAAGAATGATGATTTCAGGCGCCGCGTACAATTGTCGTAGGGCCGTGAGAAGCAAATTCTTCATTAATTTCTTCACACTTAGAGTGATATTCTTCATTGATTGAAGAAAATCATTACTTTGTGTGTTGCACATCTAAGTCATCAATTTTGCATAAGTGTTAGGATGTGTGCATTTTTTACAAGACATTTGAAGATTCTAGGATATTTAGCTCACACCGCAACTTGCAAAACCTTCTCTCATCCAAGGGCTTTGTGAAGATATCAGCTAGTTGGCCATCAGTCTTCACATGGTCGAAGATGATATTGCCCTTGAGTACATGATCACGAAGAAAATGATGACGAATTTGGATGTGCTTGGTCTTCGAGTGTTCTACTGGGTTGTAGGAAATCTTGATTGCACTCTCATTGTCGCAGTAGAGGGGCACATTCTTCATGTTGATGTCGTAGTCTCTGAGGGTTTTGCTTCATCCATAGCAGTTGTGCATATCAAGATGCAGCAGCAATGTACTCAGCTTCAGCAGTGGATAGTGATACACAGTTCTTCTTCTTTGAGGACCAGCAGACTAAAGCTCTTCCGAGGAAATGGCATGTGCCTGACATTGACTTGTGATACACATGGTCACCAACATAATCAGTATTAGAATATCCAACGAGGTGAAGATTTGAGCCCTTGGGGTACCATAATCCTAGTGTTGGTGTGTGAGCTAGATATCGAAGAATATGTTTCATAGCCTTATGGTGTCATTCCTTCGGTTTTTCTTGAAAACATGCACACATGCAAACACTAAGCATAATATCTGGCCTAGATGCACATAGGTACAATAAAGAGCCAATCATAGAATGATATACCTGTTGATCAAAATCTATACCATTTTCATCAGTGCAGACGTGGCCATTGGTAGGCATAGGAATCTTGACGCCTTTGCATTCATGCATGCCGAATTTCCTTAGAACATCCTTGACGTATTTTTCCTGAGATATGAAGATGTCATTGCGTTGTTGACGAATTTGCAGACCTAAGAAGAATTTCAGCTCCCCATCATGGACATTTGATATTCTTCACCCATCATGTAGGCAAATTCATCACACTAACGTTTGTCAGTACAACCAAAAATAATGTCAATGACATATATTTGGCACACGAATAGTTCACTGTCATAGGATTAGTGAAAAGAGTAGGATCAAGTGAACCGGGTTTGAAGACTTTCCTCATGAGGAATTCCTTCAATGTATCATACCACGCCCGAGGGGCTTGATTGCGGCCATAGGGTGCCTTTTTGAGTCTGAAGACTTTGTCAGGATGCTTCGGGTCTTCAAAACCTGGGGGCTGAGCAACATATACTTCTTCCTCAAGCTTACCATTGAGGAATGCACTTTTCACATCCATTTGATATAGAGTAATATTGTGATGGTTAGCATAAGCAAGTAATATTCGAATAGCTTCAAGTCTAGCAACAGGTGCAAAAGTATTATCAAAGTCAATTCCTTCAACCTGTGTGTAGCCTTGGGCTACAAGTCGTGCCTTGTTCCTCACAACCTGACCATCCTCATCTTGCTTGTTTCGGTAGATCCACTTGGTGTCGATGATACTGTTCTTGCGAGGATCTGGTATTTTGGCGAGTTCCCACATGTCATTTAGCTTGAACTGAAGAAGTTCATCGTGCATGGATTGAATCCACTCAGGTTCCATGAAGGCTTGAACAACTTTTGATGGTTCTGTAATAGACACAAAAGAGGAATGCCCACCAAAGTGAACTAAATGTGAAGCTTTTGAGCGAGTGAGAGGACCTGGCGCATTGATGTCATCGAGGATTTTGTCAAGCTCCACTTCATTTGCAATCCTTGGATGAGCTCGTTGAAGACTTTGGTTGGGCTGAGGAATTTGATCGGTAGCATTTTCCTCTGGTGCATCTACTTCAATTTCATCTGTATTGGGGACGACTTCTTCAACAAGGGGTTGTTCCTCAGTAGGGATTATATCTTCAGTAGCCTTGAGCTTGATGGCTTCCTCAGGAGTCAATTTATCTGGCACACGAGGCAGTTGCTCTCTTTGTGAGCCGTTAGTTTCATCGAATCGCACATCTACAGTTTCAACAACCTTGTTGTGATAGGTGTTAAAGACTCTGTAGGTGTGCGGGTCCTTCCCGTAACCAAGCATAAAACACTCATGTGCTTTAGGTGCAAACTTTGAGCTATGGTGAGGACCTCTAATCCAGCATCTTGCACCGAAGACATTGAAATAACTTACATTGGGTTTCTTGTGAGTGAGGAGTTCATATGAGGTTTTCTTAAGGAATTTGTGAAGATATACCATGTTGATGATGTGGCAAACAGTGTTGATTTCTTCAGGCAAGAAGCAAGGAGGAGTCTAATATTCTTCAAGCATAGTTCGTGCCATTTCAACCAGAGTCATGTTCTTGCGTTCAACGACGCCATTCTGTTGAGGAGTATAAGGAGCAGACATTTCATGACTAATACCAAGTTCATCAAGATAATCATCAAGACCAGTATTTTTGAATTCTGTCCAATTATCACTCCTGATGTGTTTGATCTTGACGTCGAAGTTCGTCGAGGCCCTTGAAGAAAATCGTTTGAAGACTTCCTGCACTTCAGCTTTATAGAGAATGATGTGTACCCAAGTATAGAAAGAATAGTCATCAACGATGACAAAGCCAGATAAAGATGATGCATTGGTTAGAGTAGCATAATGAGTAGGTCCAAACAGATCCATGTGAAGCAATTCAAACGGACGAGTAGTAGTCATGATAGTCTTTGAGGGGTGTTTGGATCTGGTTATTTTTCAGACTCACAAACACCGCAGAGATGGTCCTTGAGGAATTTGACGGATTCGATGCCAATGACATGCTTCTTCTCCGCTAGTGTGTGCAAATTCCTCATGCCTGCATGACCAAATCGTCGATGCCATAGCCAGCTTTCTGAGGTTTTTGCTAGTAAACATGTGGTTGGTTGAGGAACTGTTGAAAAATCAACAATATACAAATTTTCTCTCCTAAAGCCTTCAAAGACTTTGGATTCATCAGATTCCATGATGACTACGCATCTATATTTTCCAAAGATGACAATCATATCAAGATCACAAAGCATTGATACTGACATGAGGTTAAACCCAAGGGATTCGACAAGCATGACTTTGTCCATGTGTCGGTCCTTGGAGATAGCCACTTTACAAAGTCCCAATACCTCACCTTTACCTTTATCAGCGTAAGTGATTTGCTTCAGTGGTGATGGAGTCAATGGCATATTCATCAATAAGCTTTTATCACCAGTCATGTGATTTGTGCAAAAACTGTCAAGAACCCACTCTGTATTCTTGGGTTTGTCATCCTCCAGATGAATTAGTACAGCTTACCATCTCATATGCTTCAGACTTGAAGAATATGATATCAATTTCATCAAACAAGAATTTCATCATAAACAGTAAATTTGAGGACGAGTGAAATGTTATCATTTCGTCATTTTTAGCTTGTGTCCAATCAAGCAATTTCCTCAGGTCTCCAGCAAATTCTTTAGATGATGACTTTCATCTAGAGACCTGACCTGTAGAAGTGATTAGTTCGATTTCTTCACCACCCACATTTGAAGGGGTGGCAAAGAGTTCATCATCCTGCGAGCACGATATGAGAATGGAGGCATTGAAGCTAATGCACTTCTTTTGACGGTAGGGGGGTTAGAGTACTCAAATGAATAGGCAGAGAAATTCTTTTGAGGACATATGAACATAATGATTTGAAGAATAGTAATCATATTCATGTCCCTTGTAGTTTCCAAGCATATCAGAAGCATTAGTGCGAGTACAAGCATAATTTTGACCATTTGAGGAATTTGATCCTCGTGAAGACTTTGGTCCACCTGAGGAATTTTATCTGGGGTTCTGGTTCTTCACTAGTGGTGTCATGAGGACATTCACTTGAAGATTTTCCAAGTAACTTTGGGGGAGCCGGATTTTCCTCACGGGTGGTCCATTCATGCAGTTAGTTCCAACATATCAAGCAAATACTTCACCAGATTGATTTTTGAATAGTTTATAGTTCGAGTCAAATGACTCATCAGAGGAGTAGGACATTTCACATGCAAAGCCTGTTAGAGTGGATGGATCAATGGAAGGGCCTTTAGCAGCAACCCATGAAGTTTTGGGATACTGCTCAGGTTTCCAGTATGATCCATCAGCATTCAATTTCCTCTCGAAGGCAATGCCCTCTTTCCTCGGGTTCTTGTTCAGAATCTACTTGTTGAGCACATCGCAAAGGGTTTGATGCCCTTTGAGACTTCTGTATATGCATGTTTGTCGGGAAAACGACACCTATGGGAAGCTCTAAGGGTCCCTTGATCGTTCGGCGCAGGGAGGGAGGTGACGCCAAGAGCTGAACTAGCGATCAACACCGACAAGGTCGTTTACCCAGGTTCGGGCCGCTTGGCACGTAAAACCCTACTCCTGCTTGGTTTTTATTGGGTGCTTACTTTAGGTTTTTTGCTATAGTAATTCAGCTGGTGATTAGAGAGTCTAAAAACCCAAAAGGTCCACCCCCTAGAAATGAGCCTTGGGCCTCCTTTTATAGGCAAAGGGGTCACCAACAGTGTGCTCACGGGATGCATAGTGAACAGGGGTCACCGCTTATATTTCTACTGTGGTGTCAAGGGCAGTAAATGCCTTGGCAGGGCCCCTGACCAGCATCAAGGTGGCTTCGACACGTACCCACGTGTGTTGACACCTGGGCTTTGTGCTAGTGCATGAGGGATGCGCTGGAGCGGTGGCGGTCGGTGGCACTATGGCAAGAGGGACACCTCGTAGGCGAAGAGAGCCTGCCAGCCTGGCGTCCTTGCCTACGGCCTCGCCCATCTTCCCGGCAAGGATGGCTTGTCGGGGGCTTGGACACCTTCCCGGCAAGGAGGCTTGCCGGGGGCCTTGCGAGCCTTCTCGGCAAGGAGGGCTTGCCGGGGTCTTGTGAGTCTTCCCGGCAAGGAGGGCTCGTCGGGGCCTTGTAGCCTGGGCTGGCTCTTCACACCTTTGGTGGGCGAGCCTGGGGTTTACCTTCCCGTCACCTATCTTGGTGTGTTGCCGCCAAGTGTGCTGCTGGTGCCCGTGCACAAGTCTGGGGCACAGGAGACCCCAGTCTCTAGTGCACCGACACGAGCCCCCGGGCCTAGGACACACACTCATGTGAGGAATAGTTGGGCCAGGCCCAAAGTGGTGCACGGGTTTTTGCTTGGCATCTTGGAGCCGTTGCAAATGGCCCTTCCCCACGTCGTGCACCGAGTGCGCGAGGTGGAGAGGTGTGCACATAGTGTCCTCCCCACCTCCCGAAGCATTACTGCCACGCGTAAGGCATGCGAGTAACGGTCACGCAAGTGGCGTTCATGGCCTTAAAGGCTGCAGTCGTGGCAGGGCCCGCCGCCGCATGCATTGGTGCAGTAGGGCGATTCCCTGTTCGCCCGTGATCATGAGTGATTGGGCGAGAGGGGCAACGGTTTTTGGAGTGAGGAGAGCTAGCCCCCGCGCCTCGCCCTATAAATTAGGAGGTTTGCGAGGGGGTTTTGCTCATCCATCCAACTCCTGGAACACTCAGCATCCCCGGCTTGTGTCTGCAGTGTCTTCTTCAACATCAGGTGGCGCTCACCCCTAACCATGGCTAGGGGACGAGGGCGGCCACCATCGTCCGCCAGGACGGCAAGAGGGTCCCTTTCGGATCATGCCACACCTTTAGGGGCCGCAGCTGCGGAGGCCGGCCCAAGCGTCCGATGTGGCGGAGGGGCGAGGGGCCGTGGTCACCGCGGAGGCCGTGGCTGGGGAAGGCGGAGTGCTACTCCAGCTCCCTCGTCTTCTCCCAGGCTCGTTCTCGCGGGGACTCATGTTGAAAGGACTCCGTTGGAGTTTCTCGTCAAACTGCAAGGCCGCATCAGGACCCGGCTTCAACCCCATTAAGGATGAAAATGGAGAGAAGACTTTCTGCTTTTCTGGAGGAAAAATGAAAACGGAGAGGAAATATGGAAGCGGAAATGGAAGTTTGCAAAACAGAAATGGAAATGAAAATTTTAATGTGAAAACGGAAACAAAAACGGAAGAGTGTTTTTCAGTGGAACGTACGTGGAAATGGAACTTTCCGTTTCCCTCAATATGGAATTTCCCATTTTTACTCTAGGCATATGGCTTCTTTCTAGCTCAACCACCAAATAACACATAATGACACAATGAGCATAATGAATCATTTGAGGCCCAATTTATACTACCATATACTTGCTCAACTAAACCCCATACACAATGTCATGTACTAATACAATACTAGGATATGTTGCTAATATAATCACATTATTTTCTAGCCATCTAAGCAATTCATTACTTTTTTGTTGTTGTGTGTATTACTCTATGATTGAAGGGGTTTAAAAGGTTTGGTCAACGCCCGCTTGTGTTTCTGTATCCGCTTTGTATTCGCTCCGTGTCGGTTTCCGTATTCATTTTCGGTGTTTCTGTATTTGTTTCCAATTCTGCAAAACAATATGAAAACAAATGTGGTAGCACTCAGTTCCGTTCGTTTCCACTCCGTTTTCATTCCTACTCCCCATCGCCTTCGCCAAGGTGATAAGCGAAGATAAGATCCCGATGTTCTGGCTTCGGGTGCATGGTTGCGGCAACGATGCTGTACGGGTGGCTGTGGAGCAACCAGGGCCTCGACTCTTGTTCCTCGGTCACGGGTGGAAGAGCTTCGCCCGTGCCCATAATCTCTAGGATGGGCACGTTCTTCACTTCAAGATGATGGCGGACAACCTTCTCTCCGTCAAAATATACGCGAGCTCAGGTGTGCGCCTCAGCTGCTGCAAAGAGAGCTCGAGCGGGCCTGAAAGCCCCTCCTTGCGCGAGGGCGACGAGGACGAGACAGATGGTAGCGACAACGGGTACGGGTTAGACCATCGGCAGGCTGAGACTGGGTACGAGGATCTGACCTCGGACTGACTGTCAGTCGCACCATCACCGTCAGTCGGCAGTCCTCCTCCTCCCGGGTTGGGACCGATGAGTCGGAAGAACCGACGCTGCCGCATATTGCGGGAAGCGCTTGGTTCCCATGTTCGTCGTCCCTTCTGGCCCCGTTCTCCTTCGTGCAATGCTGGTCCAGGAGGAGCCAGCCTGGGTTGCGCTGGAGGCCTTGCTGCTTTTTGTCTTCTTGAATTTCTGTCTGGCAAGCATGTCCCTCGCCAAAAGACAGTATCATAGGTTAGAGTAGCAAAAATCATTCATGTAATATGTCTGGGTTCGCCTCAAACAGATGAATGAAATATTGTTTCCTTTGTGTCTAATCCTTCTCTTTGTATGATACACCCTTTGCATTTTCGGAAAGCTTGCTGGTGTTACTGGTCCTGCCGCTAGTGCTTTGAGGAATGGATCCTTAGCAGTTCGTCAGAGGGGTCGTTACCGGCAAGACTCCTTGCCGCAATCAGTGCAACCATTAGATCGTCGAGCGCGACTCGAAGCGAAGTAAGGTGCTACGTAGCCGCTTGGTCTGTTAAACCAGTTCGAAACAGCGTGAAGGCACTCTATGGACATTCAGGTCGTTGAACGAGTTCAAAATAGAGCCAAGGTGCACTGATCTTGACAAAGTTCCATGTGCGCGCAGGTTTCTCAAACAAAGATTGGGATTTTGAAAGTAAACAACCTATCTACTCGAATTTTTCATCTAGAATCTGTATCATTTATCAGTTGTGTCGTGACACTTCTCCCCGCGACGTTTGGGTCTTTTGTCGGGGCCTCAGATCCCTAGCAAGCAGGGTGTTACACTCTCCCGGCAACTTCCCCACCGGCAAGGTTCTTGTCAATAGCCCTTGACTATCGTATAGGAAGGGGGTTGTCAGAGTATAACTCCTTTTTCTCTTTTGCCAGGCCGTGCTGGCGGAGCCTGATACGTCTCCAACGTATCTATAATTTTTTATGGTTCCATACTATTATCTTGTCAAACTTTGGATGTTTTGTATGCATGTTATATCTTTTTTGGGACTAACTTATTAACTCAGTGCCAAGTGACAGTTCGTGTTTTTTCCGTGCTTTAGACCTTTTTCAGGGGAGAATATCAAACAGAGTCCAAACGGAATAAAAACTCCGAAAATATTTTTTCCGGAACAGAAGATACGCAGGAAGCTGGAGAACCAAGGCAAAGGGTCCCGGGGGAGGCCACAAGCCCCCTAGCCGCGGCCTCGGGGAGCCACCCCAAGCACGCTTGTGGGCCCCCCGTGGCTCCTTTGCCCAACTTCTTCCGCCTATAAATCCCCGAAAAATCTGAAACCACGGGAGAGAGCCACGAAAATACTTTTCCACCGTCGCAAGCTTCTGTCTCTACAAGATCCCATCCGGGGCACGTTTTGGTGCCCTGCCAGAGGGGGGATTCGGACATGGAGGTCTTCTTCATCAACACCATTGCCTCTTCGATGATGCGTGAGTAGTTCACCACAGACCTTCGGGTCCATAACTAGTAGCTAGATGGCTTCTTCTCTCTCTTGGATCTTCAATACAAAGTTCTCCATGATCTTCATGGAGATCTATCCGATGTAATCCTCTTTTGCGGTGTGTTTGTCGAGATCCGATGAATTGTGGATTTATGATCAGATTATCTATGAATCTTATTTGAGTTTCTTCTGATCTCTTATATGCATGATTTCATATCCTTGTAATTATCTTCGAGTTGTGGGTTTCGTTTGGCCAACTTGATCTATAGTTCTTGCAATGGGAGAAGTGCTTGGTTTTGGGTACATACCGTGCGGTGTCCTCACCCAGTAACAGAAGGGGTAGCGAGGCACGCATCGTGTTGTTGCCATCAAGGGTAAAAAGATGGGGTTTATATCTGCTGCGGTAACAAAAATCCTTCCCTGGCGCGTAGGAATTCTTCTTGTTACTTCTCTGGTTTGTGTCGGTTTTTCCCTTGAAGAGGAAAGGGTGATGCAGCACAGGAGCAGTAAGTATTTCCCTCAGTTTGAGAACCAAGGTATCGATCCAGAAGGAGGGCCTCGTCAAGTCCAGAGTACCTGCGCAAACACAAACAAGCTTGCACCCAACGCTTCAAAGGGGTTGTCAATCCCTTCAAGATTGTTTGCAAAGTGAGATCTGAAGGCGGAAAGTGCAACGAAGTAAAAAAGTGTAAGGCTGAAAATATGGTGTGGAGTAGACCCTAGGAGCCATACTGTTCACTAGAGGCTTCTCTCATAATAGCAAATATCACGGTAGGTGAACAAATTACTGTCGAGCAATTGATAGAACCGCGCAAAGTCATGACGATATCTAAGGCAATGATCATACATATAGGCATCACGTCCGAAACAAGTAGACCGATACTTTCTGCATCTACTACTATTACTCCACACATTGACCGCTATCCAGCATGCATCTAGTGTATTGAGTTCATGACGAACAGGGTAACGCCTTAAGCAAGATGACATGATGTAGAGGGCTAATCTCAAACCAATGATGAAAACCCCATCTTTTTACCCTTGATGGCCACAACACAATACGTGCCTCGCTACCCCTTCTGTGACTGGCTGAGGTCACCGCACGGTATGAACCCAAAACCAAGCACTTCTCCCATTGCAAGAATCATAGATCTAGTTGGCCAAACAAAACCCACAACTCGAAGAGAATTACAAGGATATGAAATCATGCATAAGAGAGATCAAAAGAAACTCAAATAAGATTCATAGATAATCTGATCATAAATCCACAATTCATCGGATCTCGACAAACACACCGCAAAAGAAGATTACATCGGATAGATCTCCATGAAGATCATGGAGAACTTTGTATTGAAGATCCAAGAGAGAAAAGAAGCCATCTAGTTACTAGCTATGGACCAGTTGGTCTATGGTGAACTACTCACGCATCATCGTTGAGGTCATGGTGTTGATGAAGAAGCCCTCCGTGTTCGAATCCACCCTCCGGCAGGGCACGAGGACGTGCCCCAGATGCGATATTGCGGAGACAGAAGCTTGTGGCGGCGGAAAAGTAATTGCGATATCTCTTGATTTTTTGGGAATATTTGGGAATATATAGGCGCAAGATCTAGGTCAGGGGACCTCCAGGGGGCCCACAAGCCTGGATGGCGCGCCCCCTGGCCGCGGGGTGGGGGCTTGTGGGGCCCCTGGGGCTCTTTTGGCTTGGCTCCCATGTCCTCCGATCTTCTTCCGTTCCAGAAAAAATATTTTTGGGGATTTTCTTTTGTTTGGACTCCATTTCAAAATCTCCTCTGAAAGGGGTCAAAAACATGGAAAAAACAGGAACTGGCACTTGGCACTGAGTTAATAAGTTAGTCCTAGAAAATAAATAAAAGGCATGCAAAACATCCAAAGTTTGACAAGATAATAACATGAAACCATCAAAAATTATAGGTACGTTGGAGACGTATCAAGCATCCCCAAGCTTAACTCGTGCTCGTCCTCGAGTAGGGAAGTGATAAAGAATGAATTTTTGATGTGGAATGCTACCTAGCATAGTTGTCCTTTGCAACTTCTTTCACGTGGCATAAATGTTCAGATCCATAAGATTCAAAACAATAGTTTGCTATTGACATGAAAACAATAATACTTCAAGCAAACTAGCAAGGTAATCATGAACTTTCAAAATAACAAGGCCAAAGAAAGTTATCCATACAAAATCATATAGTCTGGCTCTGCTCCATCATCCTCACACAACTAATGTAAATCATGCACAACCCCGGAATTGGCCAAGTAATTGTTTTCGCACTCTTACTTTCTCAAACTTTTTATAACTATCACGCAATACATGAGCGCGAGCCATGGATATAGCACTATAGGTGGAATAGAGTGTGGTGGTGGTTGTGAGACAAAAAGGAGGAGATGGTCACACTGACTCGGCGTATCAATAGGCTATGGAGATGCCCATTAATAGATATCAATGTGAACGAGTAGGGATTGCCATACAAGAGATGCACTAGAGCTATAAGTATGTGAAAGCTCAAGAGGAAAAGTAGCGAGTGTGCATCCAACTAGCTTGCTCACGAAGACCTAGGGCAATTTTGAGGAAGCCCATCATTGGAATATACAAGCCAAGTTATAAAACGAAGATTCCCACTAGCATATGGTAGTGACAAAGAAAGAAGCTCTCAATCATGAAGAACATGGTGCTAACATGAAACACAAGTGTGGAAAAAGATAGTAGCATTGTCCCTTCTCTCTTTTTCTCTCATTCTTTTTTTTATTTGGGCTATTAGGCCTCTTTTTTCTTTTCTCTTTTTTTTTCTTTTGGGCTCTTTGGCCTTTTTTTATTTCCTCACATGGGACAATGCTCTAATAATGATGATCATCACACTTTTATTTACTCACAGCTCAAAGATCACAATGATGATGACTCCATAGTAAATGCCTCCGGCAGTGTACCGGGATGTGCAACGATCTAGTATGATCATGCAATGGCAATATGAGAGTGACGGCACAAGTCATGAGACGGAACGATGGGAGTTGCATGGCAATACATCACGGAATGGCTATGAAAATGCCATAGTAGGTAGGTATGGTGGCTGTTTTGAGGAAGGAATTTGGTGGGTTTGTGCACCAACGAGAATTGCGCGGCACTACAGAGGCTAGCAATGGTGGAAGGTGAAAGTGCATCTATACCATGGGCTCACATTAGTCATGAAGAACTCATATACTTATTGTGGAAGTTTTTATTAGTAATCGAAACAAAGTGCTAAACGCATACTCCGAGGGGAAGGGTTGGTAGGTGTAAACCATCGCGCGATCCCGACCTCAACACAAAGGATGACAATCAATAGATCAATTATGCTCTGACTTCCTAACATAGTGGTTCACCATATGTGCATGCTACGGGAATCACTAACTCCAACACAAGTATTTCTAGATTCACAACACCCTACTAACATAACCCTCAATATTACCGAATCCACGTCTCAAAACTAATTGAGAGGAATCAAAACTTCTCTTTCTATTCAATGCACATGAAGATGGAGGTTTTTGCATCCTCTTTGGGTACCTAGCACATTTGGGACTACTTTCATAGCAAAAGCCAACTACCAAATCACGCACTGCCGTGCTCTAAAGATATAAGTGAAGCACTAGAGCAAAAGTATCTAGCTCAAAAGAGATAAGTGAAGCACTAGAGCAAAAGTATCTAGCTCAAAAGATATAAGTGAAGCACTATGAGCATTCTAGCAAAATCACGATGAGTGCATGTCTCTCTCACACAAAAAGGTGTGCAAAAAGGATGATTGTGACACAACAAAAAGAAAAGACTCCTAAGATACAAGACGCTCCAAGCAAAACACATATCATGTGGTGAATAAAAATATAGCTCCAAGTACTATTACCGATGGATTGAAGACGAAAGAGGGGATGCCTTCCCGGGGCATCCCCAAGGTTAGGATTTTTTGGTGTCCTTTAATTTGGCTTGGGGTGCCTTGGGCATCCCCAAGCTTGAGCTCTTTCCACTCCTTATCTCTTTGTCCATGAGAACGTCACCCAAAACTTGAAAACTTCACAACACAAAACTTAAATAGAAACTTGTGATAACATTAGTACAAGAAAACAAACTACCACTTCTTTTGGTACTGTAGCAAACTTGAATTCCATCTATATTGATGATGGGCTACTGTATTCTCACTTTTCCATGGCTAGTACCCCCCGATACTAACCATAGTTTCATCAAAACAAACAACCAACTCAACAAAAACATAATCTATCAAAAACAGTTCAGTCTGTAGCAATCTGTATACTTTGCATACTTCTGGTACGTCAAAAAATCTGAAAACTTACGGCGGCCTGGGGAAAAAGCATGTAAATCAGTATAAAAAATAATCAACTCAAAATCTCTTTCTGAATAAAAATGAAAAATCATCTCGTGAGCGAAAAGTTTCTGTCTTTTTCCAGCAGGATCAAACAACCATTACCAAGACTAGTCATAAAGGTTTTGCTTGGCTCAAACACAAAAAGAAACACAAAAAACACAATCACAACAGAATTGTGAAAGTGTGGACGCAACAACACATAAAGAAAAAGATAAATTCATTGGGTTGCCTCCCAACAAGCGCTATTGTTTAACGCCCTTAGCTAGGCATAGGATAGAATCACGTATCGTCGTCTTTGGTGCTCAAACCATAAGTAGCCCTCATCATGGATTCATAAGGCAATCTTATTTTCTTTCTAGGAAAGTGTTCCATGCCCTTCCTTAAAGAAATTGAAATCTAATATTCCCTTCCTTCATATCAATGATGGCATCGATAGTCCTTAGGAAAGGTCTACCAAGAATAATAAGGCATGTAGGATTGCAATCAATATCAAGCACAATGAAATCCACGGGTACATAGTTCCTATTTGCAATAATAAGAACATCATTGATCCTTCTCATGGGTTTCTTGATAGTAGAATCAGCAAGATGCAAATTAATAGAACACTCTTCAATCTCATTAAAACCCAGAATATCACATAAAGACTTTGGAATCGCAGAAACGCTAGCACCCAAATCACACAAAGCATTGCACTCATAGTTTTTGATTTTGATTTTGATGGTAGGTTCCCACTCATCATGAAGCTTTCTAAGGATAGAGACTTCCAATTCAAGTTTCTCTTCAAGAGCTTTTATCATAGCTTCGACGATATGATCGGTAAAGGCTTTGTTTTGGCTATAAGTGTGTGGAGAGTTCAACATGGATTGCATCAAAGAAATGCATTCAATCAAGGAGCAACTATCATAATTGAATTCCTTGAAGTCCACGGTAGTAATTTCATTACTACTCAAAGTTTTAACGTCTTCTACTCCACTTTTAATGCTTTTAGCATCAAGATAGATGGACTCCGAATCATTGGGGCACTTTTCAACCAAAGTGGATTCATATCCAGCCCCACAATCATTAGGTTTGACACAAGAAAACAAAGATTCAATGGGAGTCACACCAAGCACTTCAAGATCTTCGTGATTCTCATCACGAGTTTCGGGTTTAGCTGCCATTTTATTGACTAAAGTAGCTTGCTTATCAGAAATCTGGCCCACTAGGTTTTCAAGACGAGCAAACTGGGAATTCAGCGCAAGGAATTCTTTGGCCATATCATCAACTTATCTACTCATAAAAGCCAGAAAAGAATATTTCTCCTTCAGCTCTCTACGGAAGTAACTATTATATTCAAACTTTGTAGACATGAAGCCTTTAACACTAGTTTCAATTTCTTCTAACTTCGCAAAGCGAGCATCAAAATTCCTTAGTGGGGCCATTCGGGATTTAGCAGGCAAGCAAGCGCACAAGCAAACAAAAAGCGGGCGAGAAAAAGGGCGAACGAAAAGGCAAATGAAAAGGCGAATGAAAAAGGCAAATTGGTGAAGTGGGGGAGAGGAAAACGAGAGGCAACTGTCAAACAAAGTAAATGCAAGGGATCAGTTTGCGACAGCTACTTGGATGAGTTCTTGACTTGATCTTCCTCCCCGACAATGGCACCGGAAATTCTTCTGCTGCGGCAACAAAAGTCCTTCCCTGGCGCGTAGGAATTCTTCTTGTTACTTCTCTGGTTTGCGTCGGTTTTTCCCTTGAAGAGGAAAGGGTGATGCAGCACAGGAGCAGTAAGTATTTCCCTCAGTTTGAGAACCAAGGTATCGATCTAGAAGGAGGGCCTCGTCAAGTCCAGAGTACCTGCGCAAACACAAACAAGCTTGCACCCAACGCTTCGAAGGGGTTGTCAATCCATTCAAGATTGTTTGCAAAGTGAGATCTGAAGGCGGAAAGTGCAACGAAGTAAAAAGTGTAAGGCTGAAAATATGGTGTGGAGTAGACCCTCGGGGCCGTAGTGTTGGAATTATGCCCTAGAGGCAATAATAAATATAGTTATTATTATAATTCCTGTATCAAGATAATCGTTTATTATCCATGCTATAATTGTATTGAATGAGGACTCATTTACATGTGTGGATACATAGACAAAACATCGTCCCTAGCATGTCTCTAGTTGGCTAGCCAGTTGATCGATGATAGTCAGTGTCTTCTGATTATGAACAAGGTGTTGTTGCTTGATAACTGGATCACGTCATTAGGAGAATCACGTGATGGACTAGACCCAAACTAATAGACGTAGCATGTTGATCGTGTCATTTTGTTGCTACTGTTTTCTGCGTGTCAAGTATTTGTTCCTATGACCATGAGATCATATAACTCACTGACACCGGAGGAATGCTTTGTGTGTATCAAACGTCGCAACGTAACTGGGTGACTATAAAGGTGCTCTACAGGTATCTCTGAAGGTGTTAGTTGAGTTAGTATGGATCAAGACTGGGATTTGTCACTCCGTGTGACGGAGAGGTATCTCGGGGCCCACTTGGTAATACAACATCACACACAAGCCTTGCAAGCAATGTAACTTAGTGTAAGTTGCGGGATCTTGTATTACGGAATGAGTAAAGAGACTTGCCGGTAAACGAGATTGAAATAGGTATGCGGATACTGACGATCGAATCTCGGGAAAGTAACATACCGAAGGACAAAGGGAATGACATACGGGATTATATGAATCCTTGGCACTGAGGTTCAAACGATAAGATCTTCGTAGAATATGTAGGATCCAATATGGGCATCCAGGTCCCGCTATTGGATATTGACCGAGGAGTCTCTCGGGTCATGTCTACATAGTTCTCGAACCCGCAGGGTCTGCACACTTAAGGTTCGACGTTGTTTTATGCGTATTTGAGTTATATGGTTGGTTACCGAATGTTGTTCGGAGTTCCGGATGAGATCACGCACGTCACGAGGGTTTCCAGAATGGTCCAGAAACAAAGATTGATATATAGGATGACCTCATTTGATTACCGGAAGGTTTTCGGAGTTACCGGGAATGTACCGGGAATGACGAATGGGTTCCAGGAGTTCACCGGGGGGGCAACCCACCCCGGGGAATCCCATAGGCCTTGGGGGAGACACACCAGCCCTTAGTGGGCTGGTGGGACAGCCCACAAGTGCCCTATGCGCCAAGGAGAAGAAAATCAAGAGAGAAAGAAAAAAAAAGGAGGAGGTGGGAAGGAAGGGGGACTCCCTCCCACCAAACCTAGTCCAACTCGGTTTGGGGGGGGGAGAGTCCTCCCCCTTGGACTCGGCCGACCCCCTTGGGGCTCCTTGAGTCCCAAGGCAAGGCCCCCTCCCTCCCACCTATATATACGGAGGTTTTAGGGCTGATTTGAGACGACTTTTCCACGGCAGCCCGATCACATACCTCCACGGTTTTTCCTCTAGATCGCGTTTCTGCGGAGCTCGGGCGGAGCCCTGCTGAGACAAGGTCATCACCAACCTCCGGAGCGCCGTCACGCTGCCGGAGAACTCTTCTACCTCTCCGTCTCTCTTGCTGGATCAAGAAGGCCGAGATCATCGTCGAGCTGTACGTGTGCTGAACGCGGAGGTGCCGTCCGTTCGGTACTAGATCGTGGGACTGATCGCGGGATTGTTCGCGGGGCGGATCGAGGGACGTGAGGACGTTCCACTACATCAAGCGCGTTCTCTAACGCTTCTGCTGTACGGTCTACAAGGGTACGTAGATCACTCATCCCCTCTCGTAGATGGACATCACCATGATAGGTCTTCGTGCGCGTAGGAAAATTTTTGTTTCCCATGCGACGTTCCCCTACAGTGGCATCATGAGCTAGGTTCATGCGTAGATGTCTTCTCGAGTAGAACACAAAAGTTTTTGTGGGCGGTGATGTGCATTTTGCTGCCCTCCTTAGTCTTTTCTTGATTCCGCGGTATTGTTGGATTGAAGCGGCTTGGACCGACATTACTCGTACGCTTACGAGAGACTGGTTTCATCGTTACGAGTAACCCCCTTTGCTCAAAGATGACTGGCAAGTGTCGGTTTCTCCAACTTTAGTTGAATCGGATTTGACCGAGGAGGTCCTTGGATGAGGTTAAATAGCAACTCATATATCTCCGTTGTGGTGTTTGCGTAAGTAAGATGCGATCCTACTAGATACCCATGGTCACCACGTAAAACATGCAACAACAAAATTAGAGGACGTCTAACTTGTTTTTGCAGGGTATGATTGTGATGTGATATGGCCAACGATGTGATGTGATATATTGGATGTATGAGATGATCATGTTGTAATAGAAATATCGACTTGCACGTCGATGGTACGGCAACCGGCAGGAGCCATAGGGTTGTCTTTATACTAACGTTTGTGCTTGCAGATGCGTTTACTATTTTGCTAGGATGTAGCTTTGGTAGTAATAGCATGAGTAGCACGACAACCCCGATGGCAACACGTTGATGGATGATTATGGTGTGGTGCCGGTGACAAGAAGATCGTGCCGGTGCTTTGGTGATGGAGATCAAGAAGCACGTGATGATGGCCATATCATGTCAGTTATGAATTGCATGTGATGTTAATCCTTTTATGCACCTCATTTTGCTTAGAACGATGGTAGCATTATGAGGTGATCTCTCACTAAAATTTCAAGACGAAATTGTGTTCTCCCCGACTGTGCACCGTTGCTACAGTTCGTCGTTTCGAGACACCACGTGATGATCGGGTGTGATAGACTCAACGTTCACATACAACGGGTGCAAAACAGTTGCGCACGCGGAACACTCGGGTTAAGCTTGACGAGCCTAGCATGTGCATACATGGCCTCGAAACACATGAGACCGAAAGGTCGATCATGAATCATATAGTTGATATGATTAGCATAGGGATGCTTACCACTGAAACTATACTCAACTCACGTGATGATCGGACTTGGGATAGTGTAAGTGGATCATGAACCACTCAAATGACTAGAGAGATGTACTTTTTGAGTGGGAGTTTAGCATATAATTTGATTAAGTTGAACTCTAATTATCTTGAACATAGTCCAAGTCCACTTTGAATATATTTTTGTTGTAGATCATGGCTCACGCAACAGTCATCCTGAATTTTAATACGTTCCTAGAGAAAGCTAAGTTGAAAGATGATGGAAGCAACTTTGTAGACTGGGCTCGTAATCTTAAGCTAATCTTACAAGCTGGGAAGAAGGATTATGTCCTTAATGCTGCGCTAGGAGATGAACCACCCGCTACGGCTGATCAGGATGTTAAGAACGCTTGGTTAGCACGTAAGGAGGACTACTCAATAGTTCAATGTGCAGTCTTGTATGGCTTAGAACCGGGACTTCAACGTCGCTTTGAGCGTCATGGAGCATTTGAGATGTTCCAGGAGTTGGAGTTTATCTTTCAGAAGAACGCCCGGATCGAGAGGTATGAGACCTCCGATAAATTCTATGCTTGCAAGATGGAGGAAAACTCATCTGTCAGTGAACATGTGCTCAAAATGTCTGGGTACTCAAACCGTCTAGCTGAGCTGGGGATTGAACTCCCGCAAGAAGCTATCACTGACAGAATCCTTCAATCACTGCCGCCAAGCTATAAAGGCTTTGTGTTGAACTACAACATGCAAGGGATGAACAAATCTCCCGGCGAGTTGTTTGCGATGTTGAAAGTCACAGAGTCTGAACTCCGTAAAGAGCATCAAGTGTTGATGGTGAATAAGACCACTAGTTTCAAGAGAAACGGCAAAGGCAAGAAGGGCAATTCGAAGAAGAGCGGCAAGCCTGTTGCCAATCCGCCGAAGAAACCCAAGGCTGGACCTAAGCCTGAAACAGAGTGTTACTATTGCAAGGGTATGGGTCACTGGAAGCGCAATTGCCCCAAGTATCTGGCAGATAAGAAGGCGGCCAAAGAAAAATCAGGTATATTTGATATACATGTTATTGATGTGTACTTAACCGGCTCTCGTAGTAGTGCCTGGGTATTCGATACCGGTTCTGTTGCTCATATTTGCAACTCGAAACAGGAACTGCGGAATAGACGAAGGCTAGCGAAAGATGAAGTGACGATGCGCGTAGGAAATGGTTCCAAGGTTGATGCAATCGCCGTCGGCACAGTGTCACTTCAGCTACCGTCAGGATTAGTGATGAACTTAAATCATTGTTATTTAGTGCCTGCGTTGAGCATGAACATTATATTTGGATCTTGTTTATTGCAAGACGGTTACTCTTTTAAGTCAGAGAATAATGGTTGTTCTATTTCTATGAGTAACATCTTTTATGGTCATGCACCGAATGTGAGAGGATTGTTCATATTGAATCTTGATAGCGATACGCATATACATAACATTGAGACCAAAAGAGTTAGAGTAAACAATGATAGCGCCATATTTTTGTGGCACTGCCGCTTAGGTCATATTGGTGTAAAGCGCATGAAGAAACTCCATGCTGATGGACTTTTGGAGTCACTTGACTTTGATTCACTTGACACGTGCGAACCATGCCTCATGGGCAAGATGACTAAAACTCCGTTCTCTGGAACAATGGAGCGTGCAAGTGACTTATTGGAAATCATACATACCGATGTGTGTGGTCCGATGAGCGTGGAGGCACGCGGCGGATATCGTTATTTTCTCACCTTCACTGACGATTTGAGTAGGTATGGCTATGTCTACTTGATGAAGCACAAGTCTGAAACATTTGAAAAGTTCAAGCAATTTCAGAGTGAAGTGGAAAATCATCGTAACAAGAAGATCAAATTCCTACGGTCTGATAGTGGGGGTGAATATCTGAGTTTCGAGTTTGGTGATCACTTAAGAAAATGTGGAATTGTTTCACAGTTGACACCGCCTCGAACACCACAGCGTAATGGTGAGTCCGAACGTCGTAATCGTACTTTGTTAGAGATGGTGCGATCTATGATGTCTCTTACTGATTTGCCGTTATCATTTTGGGGTTATGCATTAGAAACAGTTGCATTCACTTTAAATAGGGCACCATCAAAATCCGTTGAGACGACACCATACGAACTGTGGTATGGCAAAAGGCCAAAGTTGTCGTTTCTTAATGTTTGGGGATGTGATGTTTATGTCAAAAAGCTTCAGCCTGAAAAGCTGGAACCCAAAGCGGAAAAGTGTGTCTTCATAGGTTACCCAAAAGAGACAGTTGGGTACACCTTCTATCTCAAATCCGAGGGCAAAGTGTTTGTTGCTAAGAACGGAGCTTTTCTCGAGAAGGAGTTTCTCTCGAGAGAATTGAGTGGGAGGAAGGTAGAACTTGACGAGGTTGTCGAACCTCTCATCCCTCTGGATGGTGGCGCAGGGCAAGGGGAAACCTCTGTCGTTGCGACGCCGGTTGAGGAGGAAGTTAATGATGATGATCATGAAACTCCAGTTCAAGTTTCTATTGAACCACGCAGGTCGACGAGATCACGTGCTGCTCCACAGTGGTACGGTAATCCCGTCTTATCAATCATGTTGTTAGACAACAATGAACCTGCAAATTATGAAGAAGCAATGGTGGGCCCAGATTCCAACAAATGGCTAGAAGCCATGAAGTCCGAGATAGGATCCATGTATGAGAACAAAGTGTGGACTTTGGAGATACTACCTGAGGGCCGCAAGGCTATTCAGAACAAATGGATCTTTAAGAAGAAGACGGACGCTGACGGCAATGTGACCATTTATAAAGCTCGACTTGTGGCAAAGGGTTTTTCACAAGTTCCAGGAGTTGACTACGATGAGACATTCTCACCCGTAGCGATGCTTAAGTCCGTCAGAATCATGTTAGCAATAGCTGCATTTTTCGATTATGAAATCTGGTAGATGGATGTCAAAACGGCGTTCCTTAACGGTTTCCTTAAGGAAGAGTTGTATATGATGCAACCCGAAGGTTTTGTCGATCCTAAGAATGCTAACAAGGTGTGCAAGCTCCAGCGATCCATTTATGGACTGGTGCAAGCATCTCGGAGTTGGAACAAACGCTTTGATGAGGTGATCAAAGCATTTGGGTTTATACAAGTGGTTGGAGAATCTTGTATTTACAAGAAAGTGAGTGGGAGCTCTGTGGCATTTCTAATATTATATGTGGATGACATATTACTGATTGTAAACAACGTAGAGCTTTTGGAGAGCATAAAAGGTTACTTGAATAAAAGTTTCTCTATGAAGGACCTAGGAGAAGCTGCTTACATTCTAGGCATTAAGATCTATAGGGATAGATCAAAACGCCTGATAGGACTTTCACAAAGCACATACCTTGATAAAGTTTTGAAGAGGTTCAAAATGGAATAGTCCAAGAAAGGGTTCTTGCCAGTTTTACAAGGTACGAGATTGAGTAAGACTCAGTGCCCAGCAAGTGATGAAGATAGAGAGCATATGCGCTCCGTCCCCTATGCTTCAGCCATAGGTTCTATCATGTATGCGATGCTGTGCACTAGACCGGATGTTAGCCTCGCCATAAGTATGGCAGGTAGGATCCAGAGTAATCCAGGAGTGGATCACTGGACAGCGGTCAAGAATATCCTGAAGTACCTGAAAAGGACTAAGGAGATGTTTCTCGTGTATGGAGGTGACGAAGAGCTCGTCGTAAAAGGTTACGTCGATGCAAGCTTTGACACAGATCCGGACGACTCTAAGTCGCAAACCGGATACGTATTTATTCTTAATCGGGGTGCAGTAAGCTGGTGCAGTTCCAAGCAAAGCGTCGTAGCAGATTCTACATGTGAAGCGGAGTACATGGCTGCCTCGGAGGCGGCTAAGGAGGGTGTCTGGATGAAGCAGTTCATGACGGATCTTGGAGTGGTGCCAAGCGCACTGAATCCAATAACCTTGTTCTGTGACAACACGGGTGCCATTGCCTTAGCAAAGGAACCACGGTTTCACAAGAAGGCCAGACACATCAAACGACGCTTCAACCTCATCCGCGACTACGTCGAGGAAGAGGACGTTAATATATGCAAGGTGCACACGGATCTGAATATAGCAGACCCGCTGACTAAACCTCTTCCACGGCCAAAACGTGATCGACACCAGAACTGTATGGGTGTTAGATTTATTACAATGTAATTCACATGGTGATGTGAGGCCTAGATTATTGACTCTAGTGCAAGTGGGAGACTGTTGGAATTATGCCCTAGAGGCAATAATAAATATATTTATTATTCTAATTCCTGTATCAAGATAATCGTTTATTATCCATGCTATAATTGTATTGAATGAAGACTCATTTACATGTGTGGATACATAGACAAAACACCGTCCCTAGCATGCCTCTAGTTGGCTAGCCAGTTGATCGATGATAGGTCAGTGTCTTCTGATTATGAACAAGGTGTTGTTGCTTGATAACTGGATCACGTCATTAGGAGAATCACGTGATGGACTAGACCCAAACTAATAGACGTAGCATGTTGATCGTGTCATTTTGTTGCTACTGTTTTCTGCGTGTCAAGTATTTGTTCCTATGACCATGAGATCATATAACTCACTGACACCGGAGGAATGCTTTGTGTGTATCAAACGTCGCAACGTAACTGGGTGACTATAAAGGTGCTCTACAGGTATCTCCGAAGGTGTTAGTTGAGTTAGTATGGATCAAGACTGGGATTTGTCACTCCGTGTGACGGAGAGGTATCTCGGGGCCCACTCGGTAATACAACATCACACACAAGCCTTGCAAGCAATTTAACTTAGTGTAAGTTGCGGGATCTTGTATTACGGAACGAGTAAAGAGACTTGCCGGTAAACGAGATTGAAATAGGTATGCGGATACTGACGATCGAATCTCGGGCAAGTAACATACCGAAGGACAAAGGGAATGACATACGGGATTATATGAATCCTTGGCACTGAGGTTCAAACGATAAGATCTTCGTAGAATATGTAGGATCCAATATGGGCATCCAGGTCCCGCTATTGGATATTGACCGAGGAGTCTCTTGGGTCATGTCTACATAGTTCTCGAACCCGCAGGGTCTGCACACTTAAGGTTCGACGTTGTTTTATGCGTATTTGAGTTATATGGTTGGTCACCAAATGTTGTTCGGAGTTCCGGATGAGATCACGGACGGCAGGAGGGTTTCCAGAATGGTCCGGAAACAAAGATTGATATATAGGATGACCTCATTTGATTACCAGAAGGTTTTCGGAGTTACCGGGAATGTACCGGGAATGACGAATGGGTTCCGGGAGTTCACCGGGGGGGCAACCCACCCCGGGGAAGCCCATAGGCCTTGGGGGAGACACACCAGCCCTTAGTGGGCTGGTGGGACAGCCCACAAGTGCCCTATGCGCCAAGGAGAAGAAAATCAAGAGAGAAAGAAAAAAAAGGGAGGAGGTGGGAAGGAAGGGGGACTCCCTCCCACCAAACCTAGTCCAACTCGGTTTGGGGGGGGAGAGTCCTCCCCCTTGGACTCGGCCGACCCCCTTGGGGCTCCTTGAGCCCCAAGGCAAGGCCCCCTCCCTCCCACCTATATATACGGAGGTTTTAGGGCTGATTTGAGACGACTTTTCCACGGCAGCCCGACCACATACCTCCACGGTTTTTCCTCTAGATCGCGTTTCTGCGGAGCTCGGGCGGAGCCCTGCTGAGACAAGGTCATCACCAACCTCCGGAGCGCCGTCACACTGCCGGAGAACTCTTCTACCTCTCCGTCTCTCTTGCTGGATCAAGAAGGCCGAGATCATCGTCGAGCTGTACGTGTGCTGAACGCGGAGGTGCCGTCCGTTCGGTACTAGATCGTGGGACTGATCGCGGGATTGTTCGCGGGGCGGATCGAGGGACGTGAGGATGTTCCACTACATCAACCGCGTTCTCTAACGCTTCTGCTGTACGGTCTACAAGGGTACGTAGATCACTCATCCCCTCTCGTAGATGGACATCACCATGATAGGTCTTCGTGCGCGTAGGAAAATTTTTGTTTCCCATGCGACGTTCCCCTACACATAGTGTTCACTAGAGGCTTCTCTCATAATAGGAAATATCACGGTGGGTGAACAAATTACTGTCGAGCAATTGATAGAACCGCGCAAAGTCATGACGATATCTAAGGCAATGATCATACGTATAGGCATCACGTCCGAAACAAGTAGACCGATACTTTCTGCATCTACTTCTATTACTCCACACATCGACCGCTATCCAGCATGCATCTAGTGTATTGAGTTCATGACGAATAGAGTAACGCCTTAAGCAAGATGACATGATCTAGAGGGATAATCTCAAACCAATGATGAAAACCCCATCTTTTTACCCTTGATGGCAACAACACGATACATGTCTCGCTACCCCTTCTGCCAGTGGGTGAGGTCACCGCACGGTATGAACCCAAAACCAAGCACTTCTCCCATTGCAAGAATCATAGATCTAGTTGGCCAAACAAAACCCACAACTCGAAGAGAATTACAAGGATATGAAATCATGCATAAGGGAGATAAAAAGAAACTCAAATAAGATTCATAGATAATCTGATCATAAATCCACAATTTATCGGATCTCGGCAAACACACCGCAAAAGAAGATTACATCGGATAAATCTCCATGAAGATCATGGAGAACTTTGTAATGAAGATCCAAGAGAGAGAAGAAGCCATCTAGTTACTAGCTATGGACCCGTAGGTCTATGGTGAACTACTCAAGCATCATCGGAGAGGTCATGGTGTTGATGAAGAAGCCCTCCGTGTTCGAATCCCCCCTCCGGCAGGGCACCAGGACGTGCCCCAGACGGGATCTTGCGGAGACAGAAGCTTGCGGCGGCGGAAAAGTAATTGCGATCGTCTCTTGATTTTTTTGGGAATATTTGGGAATATATAGGCGCAAGATCTAGGTCAGGGGACCTCCAAGGGGCCCACAACCTTGGATGGCGCGGCCCCCCTGGCCGCGGGGTGGGGGCTTGTGGGGCCCCTGGGCTCTTCTCGCTGGGCTCCCAAGTCCTCCGATCTTCTTCCGTTCCAGAAAAAATCTTTTCGGGGATTTTCTTCCGTTTGGACTGTGTTTCAAAATCTCCTCTGAAAGGGGTCAAAAACATGGAAAAAATAGGAACTGGCACTTGGCACTGAGTTAATAAGTTAGTCCCAGAAAATAAATAAAAGGCATGCAAAACATCCAAAGTTTGGCAAGATAATAGCATGAAACCATCAAAAATTATAGATACGTTGGAGACGTATCAATATCTATTGCATGAATTTATCCCTCTACATCATATCATCTTGCTTAAGGCGTTACTCTGTTTGTTATGAACTCAATACACTAGATGCATGCTGGACAGCGGTCGATGCATGGAGTAATAGTAGTAGATGCAGAAAGTATCGGTCTACTAGTCTCGGACGCGATGCCTATATGTATGATCATTGCCTTAGATATCGTCATGACTTCACATCATATTTTCAGGCCTACACTTTTAATATTTTGCACTTTCCGCCTTGAGATCTCACCTTGCAATCAATCGTGAAGGGATTGACAACCCCTTTGTAGCGTTGGGTGCAAGTTTGCTGTTTTTGCATAGGTACTTTGGAGACTTGGCTTGATACTCCTACTGGATTGATACCTTGGTTCTCAAACTCAGGGAAATACTTACTGCTACTGTGCTGCATCACCCTTTCCTCTTTAAGGGAATAACAACGCAAGCTCAAGAGGTAGCAGAGCCCCCGAGTGCATCTTCAACGGTGACGCAACACTTCCAAGGGAGGAAACGCTTCTGCTCGAGTGTGTGCCTGGCCGTCGGGGCCTGTTCGTGCATCCTCGACGGCTATGCATCACTCCGCGGAGGTGCGTCAGCCAGAGTATGCGTCGGAGGCCTCGTCGAAGCCCATATGCACACCCTCGATAGCAACACACTGTCCTGGAGTGGCGCATCACCCTGATGCCTTCAAGCTCGGGGTCTCCGCCTCCTTGGACTGCGGTTGCACAGCGGCGTGTCCGCGCAGGCATTAGGAGGCCATAGCGGAGTGGAGCGACCACTGCTGCGTTCCGCCTCTGGGAATAGCGGCGGTGCGCTCAACTTCCCAAGATTTGGTGCAGAACTTGCTCGAATCCGCGAAAAAGCTCTCAGCAGCCCCCCTACCTGGCGCGCCAATGATGTCGGGAAAACAACACGCATGGGGAAGCTCTAAGGGTCCCTTGGCTTTTGGTGGAGGGAGAGCTGGTTGCGCCAATGGACGGGACTAGCGATCTGGACTAGCATGGTGCTTTTTCAAGGGTTCGAGCAGCTTGGCGCATAAAACCCTACTCCTTCTTGGTTTGTATTGGGTGCTTACTTTAGGGTTATTTGCTACACTGATTTAGCTGGTGATTAGAGAGTCTAAAAACCCAAAAGGTCCAACTCCTAGAAATGATCCTTGGGCATCCTTTTATAGGCAAAGGGGTCACCAACAGTGTGCTCACGGGCTGCATAGTGAATAGGGTTCACCGCTTATCTTTCTACGGTGGTGTCAGGGGCAGTAAATGCCTTAGCAGGGCCCCTGACCAGCATCAAGGTGGCTTCGACACGTACCCAGGCGTGTTGACACGTGGGCTTTCTGCTTGCGCATGAGGGATGCACTGGAGCGGTGGCGGTCGGTGGCACTGTGGCAGGATGGACACCTAGCGGGCGAAGAGAGCTTGTCGGCCTGGCCTCCTTGCCTACGGCCTCGCCCATCTTCCCGGCAAGGATGGCTTGTCGGGGGGCTTGGACACCTTCTCGGCAAGGAGGGCTTGCCGGGAGGCCTGCGAGTCTTCCCGACAAGGAGGGCTTGCCGGGGTCTTGTGAGTCTTCCCGGCGAGGAGGGCTCGCCGGGGCCTTGTAGCCTGGGTTGGCTCTTCACACCTTTGGTGGGGCGTGGTCTTGGCGAGCCAGGGGTTTACCTTCCCGTCGGTTGTCTTTGTGTGTTGCCGCCAAGTGTGCTGCTGGTACCCGTGCACAAGTCTGGGGCACAGGAGACCCCAGTCTCTAGTGCACCGACACTGTCACATACAATTCCTTCAACCCTGCATTTTAATCAATAATAATTGTTGTTTCCTCAAGTGAAGAATTTGATACCACAAGAACAGTTGAAGAATTTGTAGAGATGGAAGCATTTGATGATTCTGGTGAAGAATTAGCAGTTTAATGCTCGATGCATTTCAGATTTGGTGGAATGAATTCGACCTGAGTGGTACTAATCTGTTGAGCGAGCAATGGATCATTTTCCATTTGAAGATCATCATGAGACATTCTTAATTTCTCAAGATCAAGCTTCCTTTGAAGAAATGCATAGGAAAGTTTCTCATGATCAGCCAGGAGTGAACCATAACGATCTTGAAGACTATCAAATCTAGACTGAAGGCTTTTTACATCTTAAGTGAGAACTTGAGTATGATTCATTTCATCGTTCAAGAGATCATCGCTTTTGTCTAGCAGTTTTTGAAGCTTTTCAATGGCACTTTGCTTCTTAGTGACAATGTTGGCAAGTTTATAGTAACTGGGTTTTTGATAATCATCGGGTTCATAGTCACTAGAATCCGAAGAGGAAGTGTGGTTTGGTACCTTTGAACCATTTGCCATGAAGAAATAGGTTGGAGCGAAGTCATCAGCATATTCATTAGTGTAGATGCCGTTATCGTTTTCTTCAAGGTTGAAGATTGACTTGCTGACGAATGTGGTAGCTAGTGCAAGGCTTGCTACACTAGACTCGGACTCCACTTTAGAACCTTCCTCTTCATCACATTCCTCAGATTCTTCTTCAGAATCCATTTCCTTGCCAATGAGTGCCCGAGACTTTCTGAAACTGGTCTTCTTGTGCGATGAGGACTTTGAAGATGAGGATTTTGAAGATTTCTTCTTTTTTTGAGTCATCAGAACTTTCATCTTTGTATTTATTCTTTCTTGATTCTTTCACCCATCGAGTACAATCAGCAATGTAGTGACTAGATTTCTTGCATTTGTGGCAAGTTCTCTTCTTGTAGTCTTGAGATGAAGATTCTGATTTTCTCATGTCTTTTCTTGAAGATTTTCTTAAGTGGCCACGTTTTGTGAACTTCTGGAATTTCCTCACGAGCATAGCAAGTTCCTGTCCCAGTTCTTCAGGGTCACCAAGACTGCAATCAAATTCTTCTTCTTCAGATGAGGAAATAGCCTTAGCCTTGAGCGCATGAGGTCTTGAATAGCTTGGTCCGTACAGATCTCCCTTTTCTTCTTGCTGGAATTCATGAGTATTGAGTCTCTCAAGTATATCAGTAGGATCAAGCATCTTGTATTCTCTTCGTTCTTGAATCATCACAACCAGTGTGTCAAATGATGGATCAAGAGATCGTAGCACTTTCTGCACAACTTCATGGTCAGTGATGTCTCTATCTCCCACTGCTTGCAGTTCATTTGAGATGTTAGTGGGGCAATCAAAAGTATCTTGGCACCTTTCATTGTCAAGCCTCTTGAAGCGATTGAAGAGATTTCGAAGAACATCGACACGAGAGTCACGCTGTGTTGAGACTCCCTCATTGAGTTTGGACAGCCTATCCGAGATAAGCTTCGTTGTGCCCAAAGCACTAACTCTGCCATACTGACTTTTGCTCAGATGGCCATAGATGATATTCTTTGCTTGCAAGTCAAGTTGCTTGAACTTCTTCACATCAGCGGCAGAGATAGTAGCAGTGATGGAGGAAATACCATTTTCCACAATATACCAGAGATCATTGTCAATTGCTTGAAGATGCATCTGGATCTTGGTCTTCCGGTAGGGGAAGTCCTTTCCTTCGAAGGTAGGATATCCAGCAGTAACCTTGATCGTACCTGCGGTCGACATAACTAAAACTCGAGGTGGTTAAACCAAACTCACACACAACAAGGGAGTACCTTGCTCTAATACCAATTAAAGTGCGTTATATCGACTAGAGGGGGTGAATAGGCAATTTTTACAATTTCATCACTGAGGAAATTCCTAGTGAGGAAAGTTCTCAGTCATGAACTAGTGCAGCGGAAATAGTACATGATCAGGTGTGCAAAAACATCTACAACAAGTACTTGATGAGATTTTAGAGATTCGGATTGCACTATTCGCAAGTACAGAGTAAGCAGGTGAAGATTAACTGAAGTGAAGAATCTGAGGTGAGGAATTCAGAGAAAGTTTTCTAGCAAATTCTTCAAACAGTACAGATGCAAGTCTTCATCATGCAATTGAGGAAATGAGAAGGTTGAGGAAATAGAACCCGTAGCTCGATGAAGACAGTTGTTGATGACCTAGTTCCAACTGCTCTGACAGTTGTACGTCTGGTTTGGACCGTCTTGGTACTAAAACCAAAGGACACACAGTCCCTACCGTATTCTCCTAGAGCTAAGGACACATTGTCCTCGCCCAACACTCGTGGTAAGTATTCAGGGCAGACTTCCAAACCCTCACAAACTCGGTCACCCGACAATCCATAATTGACTGTTGGATGCTCTAGACCATGACGCCTAACCGTCTAGAGGATACACAGTCCTCAAAAGTAACAAGCATCGGTTCCACACAGGAACAACTTCTTCAGTGATGCTCAATCAGTTGGGTTTTGGGTTGGGTTTGGGTGTTTGGGGTATTTCCTCACTTGATGATTTTCTCTCAAAAGCTCTGAGGAATTGGGTTGCTCTAAATGACTAGTGTCAGTTTCTCTCGGAGCATCCAACCAGCTAGTGGTTGTGGAGGGTGGTTATTTATAGCCTGGGACCATCCCGACATGATTTGACATAAATGCCTTTAAATAATATGACCATTGGGTGGATAAGATATGTGATAGGTGGCGCGTGGCACGGCAACGGTCAGAACTTTCAACTGTGAAAGACCTCATGTCTCTCATATTCCTCACTCTAAGCCTTTGGTAGATTTAGGTTTGGGTTGAGCATCATGAGGAAATTGGTTCCGTAGTTTTACCTCGACCCCCTTTAACAGTACGGTGTTCCTATGACTCAAGTGTAAAGAAAATGAAATAGAAAGAGTAAATCTTCAAGTTTCAAAGTCTTCAGAGTGTTTTCTTCACGACACACCGAATTCCTCATCTTCAATATCTTCATGAGGAATATCAATTTCTTCGCAATTTCTTCGCGGTCAAATTCTTCAAGGAATGACCAAAGTCTTCACCCAGAGACATACATTTTTAGGGCTCGATATTCATCGAATAACTCAAACTCCTCTGGGACTTATAGAGCATGTGTACACTCACAAACATACCAGTCTCTTAACTGATAAGTCTTTAAACCACCAAAATCACTAAGGGGCACTAGATACACTTACACGGCCAGGGGGTAGGTCGCGCCCCATGTCTTGTGGCTTCCTGGTGGGTCCCCTCCGGTACTTATTTCGCCCATTAATTTTTATACATTCCAAAACAATTCTTTGTAACTTTTCAGGACTTTTGGAGCTGTGCAGAATAGATCTCTCAAATTTTCTCCTTTCCAATCCAGAATTCCAGTTGTCGGCATTCTCCCTCTTCATGTAAATCTTGTAAAATAAGAGAAAAAGGCATAAGTATTGTACCATAATGTGTAATAATAGCCCACAATGCAATAAATATTGATATAAAAGAATGATGCAAAATGGATGTATCAGTGTGCTACCCCCATGAGCCTCGTGCGTGGATGTTGCGAACATCTGAAATACATGTTATGATGACTACGTGATAGTTCAGTGTGTCATGCTTTATGGCTTAGAATTGAGGCGCCCAAAATGTTTTGAACGTCACGGGACACATGAGATGTTTCAAGAGCTGAAATTAGGATATCAGGCTCGTGTCCGTGTTGAGAGGTATGAGACCTCCCACAAGATTGTTTGCCTGCAAAGTAAGGGAGAAAAGCTCAATCATTGAGCATGTGCTCAGATTGTCTGGGTACTTCAATTGCTTGAATCAAGTGGGAGTTTATCTCCAAAGTCACTACCAACAAGCTACTGAAGCTTCGTGATGAACTATAGCATATCAGGGATGAACAAGATGATCCCTAAGTTATTCATGATGTTTGACACCGTGAAAGTAGAAATCAAGTAAGAGCATCAAGTGTTGATGGTTAGTAAAACCACTAGTTTCGAGAAGAGCAAGGGAAAGAAGGGATATTTCATGAATGGCAAACTAGTTATCGCTCTAGTGAAGAAACCCAAGGTTGACCCCAAACCCGAGACTAAGTGCTTATATTATGAGGGGAATGGTCGTTGAAGAGGAACTGCCCTCGATACTTGGTAGATAAGAAGGCTGGCAACGTCGACAGAAGTATTTTGATATACGTGTTATTGATGTGTACCTTACTAGTACTCCTAGTAACACCGGGGTATTAGATACCGGTTCAGTTGCTAAGTGTTAGTAACTTGAAATTAAAGGTACGGAAAAAACAAATACTAGCTAAGGGCGAGGTGATGATATGTGTTGGAAGTGATTCCAAGGTTGATGTGATCAACATCGCACGCTTCCTCTACCATCGGAATTAGTGTTGAACCTAAATAAATGTTATTTGGTGTTTGCGTTGAGCATGAACATGATTATATCGTGTTTGTTGCAAAACGGTTATTCATTTAAACCAGAGAATAATGGTTATTTTGTTTACGTTTATAATACCTTCAATGGTCATGCACCCAATATAAATGGTTTATTGAATCTCGATCGTAGTGATAAACATGTTCAGAATATTGATGCCAAAAGATACAAAGTAGTAATGATAGTACCACTTACTTGTGGCACTGCCGCTTAATTCATATTGGTATAAAACGCATGAAGAAGCTCCATGCTGATGCATATTTGGACTCACTCGTTTTTAATCGTTTGAGACATGCAAACCATGCCTACTGGTGTAAACGCATGAAGAAAATCTATGCAGCTGGATCTTTTTGACTCACTTGATTTTGAATCACTTGAGACATGCAAATCATGCCAGATGGGCAAGGTGACTGAAGGCCTCATTTTCAAGTGAGATGGAACGAGCAAGTGACTTATTGGAAAAAATGCATTTTGATGTATGCAATCCAATGAGTGCTGAGGCACGTAGTGGATATCGGTATGTTCTTACTTCACATGTGATTTGAGTAGATACAAATGTATTTACTTTATGACTCATGAGTCTGAATTATTGAAAAGTTCAAGCAATTTCAGAGTGAAGTTGAAGATCGTCGTGACAAGAGGATGAAATGTATGTGATGTGAACGCACAGATGAATATCTGAGTTCCGAGTTTGGTATACATTTAAGACAATGTGAAATTGTTTCAGAACTCATGCCACCTAGAACACCATAGTTTGATGGTGTGTTCGAACGTCATAACCGCGTCCTATTGGATATGGTGCATATTATGATGTCTCTTATCGAATTACCACTATCATTTTGGGGTTAGGCATTATACAACCACATTCACTTTAAATAGGGCACCACGTAATTCCATTGAGATGACACCGTATGAACTATGGTTTGGAGAAATCTAAGCTTTCATTTCTTAAAGTCTGGGGCTATGACGCTTATGTCAAAAGGCTTCAGTCTGATAAGCTTGAAGCCAAAGTGGATAAATGCATCTTCATAGGATACCAAAAATAGTTGGGTATACCTCCTATCTCAGATCCGAAAGCAAAGTGTTTGTTTCTGTAAATGGGCCCTTTCTCGAGAAAGAGTTTCTCTCGAAAGAATTGAGTGGGCGGATTGTGGAACTTGATAAGGTTGTTGAACCGTCACTTCAAACAGAGTGTAACAGGGCGCATGAAGTTGTTCCTATGGCGCCTACACCAAATTGAAGAGGAAGCCAATGATGGTGATCATGAAACTTCGTACCTACGACCTATGGAGAAGCGATGGTGGGCCTGGATTCCGACGAATGGCTAGAGGCCATGATATCCGAGATAGGATCCATGTATGAAAACAAAGTATAGACTTTGGAAGAACTATTTGATGGTCTTAAGACTATTAAGTACAAATGGATTTTTAAAAGGAAGACAAACGATGATGGTGAATGTCACCATTTAGAAAGCTCGACTTGTCGCAAAGAGGTTTCCGACAAGTTCAAAGAGTTTACTATGATGAGACTTTCTCACTCGTAGCGATGCTAAAAGTCTGTTGGAATTATGTTAGCAGTTCCTGCATTTTTCGATTATGAAAGCTGGCAGATGGATGTCAAAACATTGCTTCCTTGACAGTTTCCTTGAGGAAAGGTTGTATGTCATTAAACCAGAAGGTTTCGTCGATCCTAAGGATGCTAACAAGAATGCAAGCTCCAGCGATCCTTCTATGGACTGGAGCAAGCATCTCGGAGTTGGAATATACACTTTGATGAGATGATCAAAGCTTTTGGGTTTATACAAAGTTTATGATAAACTTATATTTCCAAGAAAGTGAGTGGGAGCACTATAGAATTTCTGATCAGTACATGTGGTTCACATATTGTTGATCGGAAATGATGTAGAATTTTTGGAAAACATATAAGGTTGTTTGAAAATTGTTTCTCAAAGGAAAACCTGGATTGAGCTACTTGAACATTGAGCATCAAGATCCATAGAGAGAGATCAAAACGCTTGATAAAACTTTCAATGAATACATACTATGACAAGTTTTGAAGGAGTTCAAAATATGTTGGTCAAAAAGGAGTTCTTTGTTGTGTTGTAAAGGTGTGAAATTTAATTAATACCCAAAGCTCTACCATGGCAGAGGAAAGAGAAAGGACGAAGGTCGTCCCCTATGCCTTAGCCGTAGGATCTATAGTATGCCATGCTGTGTACCGCACCTAATGTGTGCCTTGCCATGAGTCTATCAAGGGATACAAAGAGTGATCTAGAAATGAATCACTGAACAACGGTCAAAAGTAACTTAGTAACTAGTGGACTAGGGAATTTTTCTGATTATGGAGATAATAAAAAAGTTTGTCGTCAAGGGTTACATCGATGCATGCTTTGACACTAGTCCAGATGGCTCTGAGTAGTAAACCGGATTCGTATAGTGGAGCAGTCATTTGGAATAGTTCCAAATGGAGCATGGTAGCAGTGTCTACAGTTAGACATAGAGATTTGTAATGCACACATGGATCTGAAAGGTTCAGACCCATTGACTAAAACCTCTCTCACAAGCAGAGCATGATAAACCCGAGAACTTATTGGGTGTGAATCACATAGTGATGTGAACTAGATTATTGACTCTAGTGCAAGTGGGAGACTGTTGGAAATATGCCCTAGAGGCAATAATAAATTAGTTATTATTATATTTCCTTGTTCATGATAATCGTTTATTATCCATGATATAGTTGTAGTGATTAGAAACTCAAATACATGTGTGCGTACATAGACAATACACTGTCCCTAGTGAGCCTCTGTGGACTAGCTCGATGATCAAAGATGGTCAAGGTTTCCGGACCATAGACATGAGTTGTCATTTGATAACGGGATCACATCATTAGGAGAATGATGTGATGGACAAGACACAAACAATGAATGTAGCATGTGATCGTGTCAGTTTATTGCTACTGTTTCTGCATGTCAAGTTTGTGTTCCTATAACCATGAGATCATGCAACTCCCGGACACCGGAGGAATACCTTGTGTGTATCAAACTTCACAATGTAACTGGGTGACTATAAAGGTGTTCTACAGGTATCTCCGAGGGTGTCTGTTGGGTTGGCGTGCATCAAGACTGGGATTTCTCACTCCGTGTGACGGAAATGTATCTCAGGGCCCACTCGGTAATACAACATCACAAAAAGCTTTGCAAGCAATGTGAATAAGGAGTTAGTCACGGGATCTTGGATTACAGAATGAGTAAAGAGACTTGCCTGTAAGGCTGTAACAAGATTGAACTAGGTATGGAGATACCAACGATTGAGTCTCGGGCAAGTAACATAACGATGGACAAAGGTAACAACGTACGGGATTGATTGAATCCTTGACATAGAGGTTCGACTGATAAAGATCTTCGTAGAATATGTAGGAGCCAATATGGGCATCTAGGTCCTGCTATTGGTTATTGACCGAAGAGTGTATTGGTCATGTCTACATAGTTCTTGAACATGCATAGTGTGCACACTTATGGTTCGGTGACGTTTCGGTATAGTTGAGTTATGTATGTTGGTGATCGAAGGTTGTTCGGTGTCCTGGATGAGATCTCGGGCGTCACCAGAAGTTCCGGAATGGTTAGAAGACAAAGGTTGATATATAGGAAAGAGGTATCCGGGTTCCGGAAAGGTTTCGGGCATTACCGGTAGTGTACCGGGAGTGACGAATGGGTTCTCGGGGTCCATCGGGGGGCCTACACAGCCCGTGAGGCCACATGGGCCTAGGAGGTGTCGCACCAGCCCCTGATGGGCTGGGCAGCCAGTCCCTATTGGTCTATGCGCCAAGAGGGAAGATAGGGGAGAAGTCCTAATTTGAGGAGGACTCTCTCCCCACGCCCCACCTCCTAGTTGGAGGTGGACTCCTCCACCTTGGGAGGCTGTCCAACCCTAGGGGAAACCCTAGGGCGCCACCCCTTTCCTGTCCCTCCTTTATATAGTGGAGGAGAGAGAGGGTTGCGACACAATAATCCAAGGCGCGGCCCCCTCTCCCTCCCTCTAGTTCGTTCCTCCTCTAGATTGGTTCGGCAATGCACGGCGAAGCCCTGCCGGAAGAGCTCCAACACCATCACCATCATGCCGTTAGGCTGTTAGAGAACTCAGCTACCTCTTCGCCCCTCTTGTTGTATCAACAAGGCGGAGATCGTCATCGAGCTGTACGTGTGTTGAACGCGGGGGTGCCGTCTTTTCGGCACTAGATCGGGATGGATCGTGATGAGATCGCGGGATGGATCGTGATGAGATCACGGGACGTATCGTGATGGGATCGCGGGACGGTTTGCGATTTGGATCGGGAAGATGTTTGACTACAACAATCGCGTTATATACGCTTCCGCTTAGCGAGCTACAGGTGTACGTGGATCCAATCTCTCCTCTCGTAGATGGTCATCACCATGGTAGATCTTGTCTACGCACAAGATTTTTTTATATTTCCCATGCGACGTTCCCCAACATCAAGTGTGCAGCAAAATAGCCCAATCCTTTCTATAGCAAAGGATAGGCCTGAAATTACTCTTATGTGAAGCAAGCGCTTCCCAGGATACATGGGTATTTTTGTCTAGTCATGTTCATCATGTTGAGTTGATTCAGATTCGTTACTTTGATAAATTGATATGTGGGTGGACCGGTGCTAAGCTGATATTCTTACCTGAACAGGCAACCCACTTATGATTATGCCCTCTCGCAAACATCTGCAACTACGAAATAAGAATTAAGATAAATCTAACCATAGCATGAAACGTGTGGATCCAAATGAGCCCCTTATAAAATAACGCATAAAGTAGCGTTTAAGATTTTGTCACTCTAGCTACCCATCATCTACTTATTACTCCACATTGGCTTCCCTTAGGCACATAATATGGTGAAGTGTCATGTAGTCAACATTCACACAACACCACTAAGAGAAGGAATAACATACATATCATCAAAATATCGAACAAATACCAACTTCACATGATTACTTAAAACAAGACTTCTCCCATGTTACCGGGAACAAAAGTAACTACTCACACATCATTAACATGTTCAATATCAAAGGTGCAATAATGATGATTAAGGATCTAAACATAATATCTTCCACCAAGTAAACCAATAAGCATCAATTATGAGATGTAATCAACACTACAAGTAACCAACAAGTACCAATCTGAGGTTTTGAGACAAAGATTGAATACAAGAGATGAACTAGGGTTTGAGATGAGATGGTGCTAGTGAAGGTGCTGATGAAGATTGGTCCTCCTATGAAGGAGGAAGCATTGGTGATGATGATAGCTTCAATTTCCCCCTCCCGCGAGGAAGTTTCCCCGGCTGAATCTCTCCACGGGAGAGCAAAAGGGCCTTACCCAGGTTTCCGCCTTGAGATGGCGGCGCTTTGTATTGAAGGTTGGGCACACCCTGTTGAGTTGTGTCTAGTAGGTGCCCCCCCTCTGGTATATTTTTTCCCAATAATTCTTATATATTCCTCAAAAGTTCTCTGTGAAGTTTGAGGTCATTTGGAGTCTAGTGAATTTTCACCCTTTTCTTGGTTTTCAGGTCGAGAATTCTAGTTCCCATGATTTCCCTCTTTCTGGTGTACCTTGGAAATTCAGAGAGAAAAAGAATAAGAATTGTATCATAAAGTGAAATAATTACCAAGAATAAACTAAATATCAATAGGAAATCATGATGCAAAATGGACGTATCAACTCCCCAACCTTAGACCTCGCTAGTCCTCAAGCGATAGCCGACCTCGATAATAAGGGGCACATAATATTAGAGATAGGTGTCAATAAAAACAAAAGGTATGCATGAAAGCATCATGAATATTAACACAACAACAAGGTTTTGATCATATAACTTCTCATAAACAAGTAAGAATGTATTCACAACATTAAAGTATGAAGCATAAACATTATTGACAATCGACAAATTATGTTCTTAGTCATTGAGAGAATCATAATTCAACATATTTCACAGAAGAGTCTATGTAAGAGCTTTCATTTTAGCAAGCTCACATGCTCAACTATCATTTAGTCTTCTATGATCTCTAACACTCATTACATATTTTTGGAGCTAATGTTTCCATCAGACACATAGGAAGATAGGGGATTTATTGTTTTTTCCACCCAACTCATTTACCTCAAGGATAATGTCAACAATAAGGAATCATGATCGCCTACATTCAACTAGATATATATGTCTGGATCTTTCCCCAACACATGATGCTTGTCAACTAGAGAGTTAATAAGTAGGAATAGTGATAAACATTATTGACTCTTGCATAAAAGTAAATACATGAAAGTAAAAGATAGGCCCTTCGCAGAGGGAATCATAGGTTGTTATGTGCTTTTTATTTTTGTATGTGCAAGCTTTTAATGAAAAAGAATATCACTTTATATTGCCCCTTATGATAGCAAACTTTATTATGAAGTTTTTCGCTTTTAGTTCTTTGCCATCACAAGATCGTACAAAGATTATTTTCCCTTACAACAAAATATCATACATGTTTAGGAGCAATTTCTATTGCTTTGTGCACCGATGACAACTTACTTCAAGGATCTTATTCAATCGATAGGTAGGTATAGTGGACTCTCATGGAAAGAAATTGGGTTTAAGGGTTTTTGGATGCACAAGTAGTATCTCTACTTAGTATGATTTTTTGGCTAGCAAAAGATCTAAAGAAAGCACCACATGTTAGAGGATCCATGACAATATAAATTCTATGTGAATGTAAACAAACATAACCATTACGGTATCTTCCTTGTCCAATATCAACACTTTGATCATTTTATAATATTTGGTGGGAGCTCACAATCATAAAAGGTGTCCAAGATAGTATATTTGTATGTGAATCTCCTCTCCCTATCATAAAATTGCATAAATTATATCAATGACTATTGCTATGTTTGTTTACTTCCAACAACTCTTATCCATCATACTTTTTCTATGTGAAGTCATTACTCCCCATGGGATTAGCATATGATTTTTCTAGTTCTTTTATTTTATTGCTACGATTGATGCATGAGAATAAAGCAAGAAGGATCAAACTAATCTTTATTATGTAACTCTCACACTCGATTACAAGGATACATATATATATATCAAAGCAAACACTCAAAGCAAGGCAAAACCAAAATTTTATTTCTCTAAATCATGACATAACTAAGGATCGAACTAAGATAGATGATAATGGTAAAAGTGATGGTGATATGATACCGAGGCACCTCCCCTAAGCTTGGACCAAGCTAAGGGTGATGCCCATACCCATGTACTCAGGTGTCCTTGGGTGATAGTGGTGGTGACGTAGTAGGCTTATCCTCCATCTTCCATGGCGTAGGTTCTCCATTCAAGAAGGAAGAGCTTGTCTCTGGAATACCGAATCTTGCAGCTATACTCATCCTATTGAAATGAGGCTCATACTCATAGTTTTAGTTTTGTAGATCGTAAATTTGAGCCTGAAGATATTGGAGACTATCATGGAGCTTCAAGATCATCTCCACAATTTCATTGATTTCCTTCTTGTTCTCACGAATAAAATATGTGATCATGGAGTGATTAGCGTTGAGCCTACGCTCTACCATCCCCTAGCACTTGAATATATCTTGTGCCACTACTGCAAGCCTCGCCTTCTCACTTCCCTCCTTCTTTGGTCCTTGTACATTCCGGATGTGAAGCATCCCCTCATGCATCTCAATGGTTTGAGTATGTTTCATCACCTCCAGAAGGTAAGGGTTGGTGACCTTCTCATAGAACTTGTCCTTGGAGGAGCTTGACAGCGTCATGGCGATCTAGATCTGCCAGAAAAATAGCCTCAAACAAGAACAGAGGAGAAACTTGTGATGTGGTGATAAAAATGACAGGGGTATATATAATGAATTTTTCTAGGTTGGTATACGTGTCCAGGAAGAAAACAGAGTGTAGGAGGCACACCAGGTGCCCACAAGCTATCAAGGTGCGCCGAGGGGGGTAGAGCGCGCCCTGTTAGCTTGTGGCTTCCTCGTGGGACCCCTGACTCATTTTAATTTTTGCAAGTTTTCTAAAATACAAAAACGAATAGGACATATTTGTTTGGAACTTTTGGAATCGGTTTACTTACTGTATCACATACGTACCCCTTTTCAGATTTGTGGAGTGTTCTGGAAGGTCTCTCTTATGTGTTCTTCCATTAACATAACTTGAATAATATTAGCTTCAACACTGATGAGCGTACCTGATATGTAGTGTTTAATTCTTTGGCCATTTACCACTCTTGGATTTTTGCCTTCAAAGTTGGTAATCTTGATAGCACGAGAGCGATATACCTCCTCGACAATGTAGGACCTTCCTATTTGGAGAAAAGCTTACCTGCAAAGAATGTGAAATGAGAATTGTACAAAAGAACCAGGTCTCCTACATTCAATTCTCGTTTTTCAGTTCTCTTGTCATCCCATCTTTTAAATATTTCTCTAAAAAAATTGGCATTTTCATAAGCTTGTGTTATCCATTCGTCTAAGGAGCTAATATCAAATAACCTATTTTCACCGGCAAGTTTAAAATCATAATTAAGTTCTTTAATTGCCCAATAAGTTTTATGTTCTAACTCAAAAGGTAAATGACATGTCTTTCCATAGACCATTTTATATGGGGACATACCCATAGGGTTTTTGTAAGCAGTTCTATAAGCCCATAGAGCATCATTAAGTTTCTTAGACTAATTTTTTCTAGATCTATTAATAGTCTTTTCTAAGATCAATTTTATTTCCTCGTTGCTCAACTCGACTTGACCTCTAGAATGAGAATGATAAGGTGATGCAATTCGATGGCTAACATCACATTTATCTAGAAGTTTACGAAAAGCACCATGAATAAAATATGAACCACCATCAATCATTAAATATCTAGGGAATCCAAGCTCGGAAAAATAACATCTTTAAGCATTTTAATAGAAGTGTTATGACCAGCACTACTAGTTAGAATAGTTTATACCCACTTAGTAACATAATCAACAACATCTAAAATATGAGTATACCCATTAGAGGAAGGAAAAGGCCCCATATAGTCAAAACCCCAAACTTTAAATTGCTCAATAGCAAGCGAATAATTCATAGGCATTTGACAACGTCTACCAATGTTACCAATTCTTTGACATTCATCACAAGATAGGACATACTTACGAGCATCTTTGAAAAGAGTGGGCCAATAGAATTCGGATTGTAATACCTTGTGTGCACACTACTAGAAAAAGTCTTATCCCCAATATCACTATTAGTGGCGCACCATGATGGTGGTGCGCCACTGCTCTATAGCAGTGGCGCACCAGAATCAGGTGCGCCATTGCTATGTTTTTACTAATGGATGGCGCACCAGAATCAGGTGCGCCATTGCTATGTTTTTACTAATGGCACACCACATGAGCAGTGCGTCATTGCTATTTTTTGGTCCATCCCCACCCCCCACCAAACATAGCAATGGCGCACCACACCTAGGTGCGCCATTGCTATGTCTGGTGGGGGGGTGGACCAAAAAATAGCAATGGCGCACCACACCTAGGTGCGCCACTACTATGCTACATAGTAGTGGCGCACCTAGGTGTGGTGCGCCATTGCTATTTTTTGGTCCACCCCCCCCTCCACGAGACATAGCAATGGCGCACCACCCCTAGGTGCGCCACTGCTATGCTACATAGTAGTGGCGCACCTGGGCGTGGTGCGCCATTACTAACGTCACACACACACAAACACACACAAACACACACACACACACACACACACACGTGGATCGCCTTTTCAGTTTTAAAAATAAATAAAAGAAAATGATGGAAATGTCAACAAAATAAAAGAAAATAAGTTTCCCATGTGATATGTGGTCTAGTTGTTGGGAAAATTTACAAATATGAATTTCGAATTTATTTGCAAAATCTCTCTCGAATTTAGTAAAATGGGCATAATTTTTGCATACGAACTCGGATTAAAAAGTTTTTTATATGAAAAATCATCTACTCGAAAAGTTACATCCGAATTCAATGGGGAACCCCGTTGAAGATTTTTAGAATCCCCGAAAACCTAACAGAATAAAAGATACATGACTTTTAAGATCTAGAGGGGGAAAATAGAAAACAAATTCAAGCTTAGTAATGGCGCACCATTTGCTAAGTGCGCCACTAGTAACAGAAAAAAAATGGTTTCAAATTTTTTTTTTGAAAAAAATGTTCAAAATGTGATACGTAATATGATCGGGAAATTTGAAATATTTTTTAAAAATTTCATCACACTCATAACGTGAACAAAGTTCTAGACATGAACAAGGTTTAATAGGATTGATATGATACATATATTGACAAGTATGTGTTAAGTGAGCTGGTGCTGGGGTTGGACAGAATTGAGAAGTTAAGCGTGCTTGGGCTGGAGTAGTGTGAGGGTGGGTGACCTTCCGGGAAGTTTGACTTAAGATTAAGCATAAGAAAAAAGGAAAGTTGAAATTCTAAAAAAAGATTATGAATTTTTTTTTGAAAAAAATGCTAGTAATGGTGCACTGTTGGACATAGTAATGGCGCTGCACCATTACTATTTATTAGTAATGGTGTGATAATAGTGGCGCACCTATAGTGCGCCACTAATAGCCTTTTTCTAGTAGTGGCAGTTCTGTCATCAGCATGGTGCCCTCCGCAGGCCTTGAAATGACACTTACGTAGGATCTGTCCATATTCATGATCAGATACACAACGTATAATAAAACCATCTACTCCTTCTTTATAAAGATGTGGGAAGAACTTTTTCTTTTGTTGATAGCTGAAACTAGGTGGTATATATTTAGCACCAATGTAATTACATAATCCTCGTACCAAGGAGTACTATGGGAAGCATTTCTAACATCCAATTTCTCAACAGGAAAAATTAAAATTCTAAATAAAAAAATTAAAAAAAATTATGAAATTTTTTTTGAAAAAAAAATGTTAGTAATGGCGCACTTCTGTGTGGTGCGCCATTACTAAGTCAGATAGTAATGGCGCACTGTTGGACATAGTAATGGCGCTGCGCCATTACTATTTATTAGTAATGGTGTGATAATAGTGGTGCACCTATAGTGCGCCACTAATAGCCTTTTTTCTAGTAGTGGCAGTTCTGTCACCAGCATGGTGCCCTCCGCAGGCCTCGAAATGACACTTACGTAGGATCTGTCCATATTCATGATCAGATACACAACGTATAATAAAACCATCTACTCCTTCTTTATAAAGATGTGGGAAGAACTTTTTCTTTTGTTGGTAGGTGAAACTAGGTGTTATATATTTAGCACCAATGTAATTACATAATCCTCGTACCAAGGAGTACTATGGGAAGCATTTATAACATCTAATTTCTCATCAGAAAATTTATTATCAAGAGGCAGCGGGTGAGGGAGTCCGGGACTATGCGGTCCTCGGGCCGCCGGCCTATATCTACGGGCCGGACTCCTAGGCTATTTCAGGCTACCGATGACATATACAAGGAAGATTTCACAAGACTTGGTGATAAAGACAAGGACTCCTCTACACCGACGTAGCCGACTAGGACTCTTTTTATCCTAGACCTATGGTGCATTATATTAACCGAGGCCAGGCTAGTCGATAGACAATCTCGTATTAATATGATCATTACTCTTAGGGTTTAGACCACAATATGCGATCTCGAGGTAGATCAATTGTGTATTCAATGTTCCATCATCAATATAAAAAAGAGCAAGACATAGGGTTTTACCTCCATCAAGAGGGCCCGAACCTGAGTAAACATCATCTCTGTCGTCCCTTGTTACCCATCTATCCAAGATCTACAGTTCGCCCCCCCCCCCTACTCGAGATCGGACGGTTTTGATACCGACATTGGTGCTTTCATTGAGAGCTTCGTTGTGTGATCGGCAGAAGGATTGATGTCTCGTTTGCAGATTGATTGCATTTTTTCTGGACAGCGAATTTGTGTTCCTCGTCCCCGTTTCCTCGAGCGTCGCTTTGACGATTGCTTTGATGGAATTGTGCGGAATTGTATCTACAACAATCCTGCAAAATTTCGTCATGTTCTGATGGAGGAATCTCCAACGATCTCCGGTATACCAGAGCCATGTCGAATCTGGACAAGAATCTGTATGAGTTTAGCGCGAGGGGTCCACTATCCAACTCAGATATCCGTTGGAAAATCCCACCGTTCATCCGCTTTGGAATTCCTATGTCGACCACCCCGCAAAATTTCAGTCTGAGCCGACCGTCCAAACTCCGGAAAACATCCGATGAGTACAACTATTTTTGGAGATGTTTTCTTTGCGAAACTGAATGTGACCCAAGTTCATCTTTCTTCATGAACGAGGTTTTGGACATCCTTTTTGAAGGATTTTTTAAGGATGTATATAGACATAATTTAAATTATAGATTCATTTATTTTGCTTCGTATGTAATTCATAGTAAAATCTCTATAAAGACTTATATTTAGGAACGGCGGGAATAGTTAGGTCCAAGTTCAAGTTTTGGAGCTAACATGAAACTATTTCACCAAGACAACTCGTGACATGATCTGCTTTGTAAGGTTGATATAATAGCACTTCCTCCGTTCTTAAATATACGTTTTTAAAAAAAATTACTAAGAGACTACATACCGACTTCGTATGTAGTCCCCAACTAAAACCTCTAAAAAGAGGTATATTTAGTAAAGGGGGAGTAGTTAGTTATGCATATCAAGCATTACAGGAGTACTTAATTGCAATATACGGTTACTAACCACTAACTAAGAAAATTCCATGCACAAGAAAATTCTACTCTCTTCATTCCTAAATATAAGACCTTTTAAAGAGTGTACTATAGACTACATACAAAATAAAATGGACGAATCTACATTCTAAAAGATATCTATATATATCCATATGTAGTTTATAGTGTAATCTCTAAAAGGTTTTATATTTAGAAACGAATGGAGTATCAAGCATGGAGTCGGTATAATATAATAATTCATGTGGGCTGGAGAGTTAGCAATTGAGATGGATTCTATAAACCGAACATACATAAATAATACATAAGCATATAAATACTCCTTTCATCCGGAAATACTTGTCATAAGAATGGATGTACCTAATGTATTTTAGTTCTAGATACATCCATGTTTATTCATTTGTGCGACAAGTAATTCCGGATGGAGGGAGTAATACATAAGCACAATGAGCACGGCTACATAAGGCGCCAAATACATAGCCTATTTGTCCTTCTCTATCGCCAATCTATCTATACCTATACTAATTAGACACTCCCAAGAAATTACCACATTAATTAGATTTTACGAACCGTTCATTTGGTGGGACCGAGTTATTACGGTCTAGATTAACCCACATATTTTATCTATTACCACATTAATTAGATTTTACGAACCGTTCATCTGGTTGGATCGAGTTATTACGCTCTAGATTAACCCATATATTTGTATCTATTACTATGCAAGAAAATAAAAAAATAGCCACACAGAATTAGGGATGGCAATGGGTACCGTTTGTTGGAATTATGCCCTAGAGGCAATAATAAATATAGTTATTATTATAATTCCTGTATCAAGATAATCGTTTATTATCCATGCTATAATTGTATTGAATGAAGACTCATTTACATGTGTGGATACATAGACAAAACACCGTCCCTAGCAAGCCTCTAGTTGGCTAGCCAGTTGATCAAAGATAGTCAGTGTCTTCTGATTATGAACAAAGTGTTGTTGCTTGATAACTGGATCACGTCATTAGGAGAATCACGTGATGGACTAGACCTAAACTAATAGACGTAGCATGTTGATCGTGTCCTTTTGTTGCTACAGTTTTTTCTGCGTGTCAAGTATTTATTCCTATGACCGTGAGATCATATAACTCACTGACACCGGAGGAATGCTTTGTGTGTATCAAACGTCACAACGTAACTGGGTGACTATAAAGATGCTCTACACGTATCTCCAAAGGTGTTAGTTGAGTTAGTATGGATCAAGACTGGGATTTGTCACTCCGTGTGACGGAGAGGTATCTCGGGGCCCACTCGGTAATACAACATCACACACAAGCCTCGCAAGCAATGTGACTTAGTGAAAGTTGCGGGATCTTGTATTACGGAACGAGTAAAGAGACTTGCCGGTGAACGAGATTGAAATAGGTATGCGGGTACTGACGATCGAATCTCGGGCAAGTAACATACCGAAGGACAAAGGGAATGACATACGGGATTATATGAATCCTTGGCACTGAGGTTGAGCATGAACATTATATCTGGATCTTGTTTATTGCGAGACGGTTACTCTTTTAAGTCAGAGAATAATGGTTGTTCTATTTCTATGAGTAACATCTTTTATGGTCATGCACCTAATGTGAGAGGATTGTTCATATTGAATCTTGATAGCGATACGCATATACATAACATTGAGACCAAAAGAGTTAGAGTTAACAATGATAGCGCCATATTTTTGTGGCACTGCCGCTTAGGTCATATTGGTGTAAAGCGCATGAAGAAACTCCATGCTGATGGAATTTTGGAGTCACTTGACTTTGATTCACTTGACACGTGCGAACCATGCCTCATGGGCAAGATGACTAAGACTCCGTTCTCCGGAACAATGGAGCGTGCAAGTGACTTGTTGGAGATCATACATACCGATGTGTGTGGTCCGATGAGCGTGGAGGCACGCGGCGTATATCGTTATTTTCTCACCTTCACTGACGATTTGAGTAGATATGGTTATGTCTGCTTGATGAAGCACAAGTCTGAAACATTTGAAAAGTTCAAGCAATTTCAGAGTGAAGTGGAAAATCATCGTAACAAGAAGATCAAGTTCCTATGGTCTGATCGTGGGGGTGAATATCTGAGTTTCGAGTTTGGTACTCACTTAAGACAATGTGGAATCGTTTCACAGTTAACACCGCCTGGAACACCACAGCGTAATGGTGTGTCCGAACGTCGTAATCGTACTCTATTAGAGATGGTGCGATCTATGATGTCTCTTACTGATTTGCCGTTATCGTTTTGGGGTTATGCATTAGAAATAGCTGCATTCACTTTAAATAGGGCACCATCAAAATCCGTTGAGACGACACCATACGAACTGTGGTATGGCAAAAGGCCAAAGTTGTCGTTTATTAAAGTTTGGGGATGTGATGCTTATGTCAAAAAGCTTCAGCCTGAAAAGCTGGAACCCAAAGCGGAAAAGTGTGTCTTCATAGGTTACCCAAAAGAGACATTTGGGTACACCTTCTATCTCAAATCCGAGGGCAAAGTGTTTTTTGCTAAAAACAGAGCTTTTCTCGAGAAGGAGTTTCTCTCGAGAGAATTGAGTGGGAGGAAGATAGAACTTGACGAGGTTGTCGAACCTCTCATCCCTCTGGATGGTGGCGCAGGGCAAGGGGAAACCTCTGTCGTTGCGACGCCGGTTGAGGAGGAAGTTAATGATGATGATCATGAAACTCCAGTTCAAGTTTCTGTCGAACCACGCAGGTCGACGAGACCACGTGCTGCTCCAGAGTGGTACGGTAATTCCGTCTTATCAATCATGTTGTTAGACAACAATGAACCTGCAAATTATGAAGAAGCAATGGTGGGCCCAGATTCCAACAAATGGCTAGAAGCCATGAAGTCTGAGATAGGATCCATGTATGAGAACAAAGTGTGGACTTTGGAGGTACTACCTGAGGGCCGCATGGCTATTCAGAACAAATGGATCTTTAAGAGGAAGACGGACGCTGACGGCAATGTGACCGTTTATAAAGCTCGACTTGTGGCAAAGGGTTTTTCACAAGTTCAAGGAGTTGACTACGATGAGACATTCTCACCCGTAGCGATGCTTAAGTCCGTCAGAATCATGTTAGCAATAGCTGCATTTTTCGATTATGAAATCTGGCAGATGGATGTCAAAACGGCGTTCCTTAACGGTTTCCTTAAGGAAGAGTTGTATATGATACAACCCGAAGGTTTTGTCGATCCTAAGAATGCTAACAAGGTGTGCAAGCTCCAGCGATCCATTTATGGACTGGTGCAAGCATCTCGGAGTTGGAACAAACGCTTTGATGAGGTGATCAAAGCATTTGGGTTTATACAAGTGGTTGGAGAATCTTGTATTTACAAGAAAGTGAGTGGGAGCTCTGTGGCGTTTCTAATATTATATGTGGATGACATATTACTGATTGGAAACAACGTGGAGTTTTTAGAGAGCATAAAGGATTACTTGAATAAGAGTTTCTCTATGAAGGACCTAGGAGAAGCTGCTTACATTCTAGGCATTAAGATCTATAGGGATAGATCAAAACGCCTGATAGGACTTTCACAAAGCACATACCTTGATAAAGTTTTGAAGAGGTTCAAAATGGAACAGTCCAAGAAAGGGTTCTTGCCAGTTTTACAAGGTACGAGATTGAGTAAAACTCAGTGTGCAGCAACTGATGAAGATAGAGAGCATATGCGCTCCGTCCCCTATGCTTCAGCCATAGGTTCTATCATGTATGCAATGCTGTGCACTAGACCGGATGTTAGCCTGGCCATAAGTATGGCAGGTAGGTTCCAGAGTAATCCAGGAGTGGATCACTGGACAGCGGTCAAGAATATCCTGAAGTACCTGAAAAGGACTAAGGAGATGTTTCTCGTGTATGGAGGTGACGAAGAGCTTGCCGTAAAAGGTTACGTCGATGCAAGCTTTGACACAGATCCGGACGACTCTAAGTCGCAAACCGGATACGTATTTATTCTTAATGGGGGTGCGGTAAGCTGGTGCAGTTCCAAGCAAAGCGTCGTAGCAGATTCTACATGTGAAGCGGAGTACATGGCTGCCTCGGAGGCGGCTAAGGAGGGTGTCTGGATGAAGCAGTTCATGACGGATCTTGGAGTGGTGCCAAGCGCACTGAATCCAATAACCTTGTTCTGTGACAACACGGGTGCCATTGCCTTAGCAAAGGAACCACGGTTTCACAAGAAGACCAGACACATCAAACGACGCTTCAACCTCATCCGCGACTACGTCGAGGGAGAGGACGTAAATATATGCAAAGTGCACACGGATCTGAATGTAGCAGACCCGCTGACTAAACCTCTTCCACGGCCAAAGCATGATCAACACCAGAACTGTATGGGTATTAGATTTATTACAATGTAATTCACATGATGATGTGAGGGCTAGATTATTGACTCTAGTGCAAGTGGGAGACTGTTGGAATTATGCCCTAGAGGCAATAATAAATATAGTTATTATTATAATTCCTGTATCAAGATAATCGTTTATTATCCATGCTATAATTGTATTGAATGAAGACTCATTTACATGTGTGGATACATAGACAAAACACCGTCCCTAGCAAGCCTCTAGTTGGCTAGCCAGTTGATCAAAGATAGTCGGTGTCTTCTGATTATGAACAAAGTGTTGTTGCTTGATAACTCGATCACGTCATTAGGAGAATCACGTGATGGACTAGACCCAAACTAATAGACGTAGCATGTTGATCATGTCATTTTGTTGCTACAGTTTTTTCTGCGTGTCAAGTATTTATTCCTATGACCGTGAGATCATATAACTCACTGACACCGGAGGAATGCTTTGTGTGTATCAAACGTCACAACGTAACTGGGTGACTATAAAGATGCTCTACACGTATCTCCAAAGGTGTTAGTTGAGTTAGTATGGATCAAAACTGGGATTTGTCACTCCGTGTGACGGAGAGGTATCTCGGGGCCCACTCGGTAATACAACATCACACACAAGCCTTGCAAGCAATGTGACTTAGTGAAAGTTGCGGGATCTTGTATTACGGAACGAGTAAAGAGACTTGCCGGTGAACGAGATTGAAATAGGTATGCGGGTACTGACGATCGAATCTCGGGCAAGTAACATACCGAAGGACAAAGGGAATGACATACGGGATTATATGAATCCTTGGCACTGAGGTTCAAACGATAAGATCTTCGTAGAATATGTAGGATCCAATATGGGCATCCAGGTCCCGCTATTGGATATTGACCGAGGAGTCTCTCAGGTCATGTCTACATAGTTCTCGAACCCGCAGGGTCTGCACACTTAAGGTTCGACGTTGTTTTATGCGTATTTGAGTTATATGGTTGGTTACCGAATGTTGTTCGGAGTCCCGGATGAGATCACGGGCGTCACGAGGGTTTCTGGAATGGTCCGGAAACGAAGATTGATATATAGGATGACCTCATTTGATTACCGGATGGTTTTCGGAGTTACCGGGAATGTACCGGGAATGACGAATGGGTTCCGGGAGTTCACCGGGGGGGGAAACCCACCCCGGGGAAGCCCATAGGCCTTGAGGGTGGCACACCAGCCCTTAGTGGGCTGGTGGGACAGCCCAAAAGGGCCCTATGTGCCTAGGAAAGAAAATCAAAGAGAAAAAAAAAGAGGAGGTGGGAAAGGAAGGAAGGACTCCCACCCACCAAACCAAGTCCAACTCGGTTTGGGGAGGGAGCCTTCCCCCTTGGACTCGGCCGACCCCCTTGGGGCTCCTTGAGCCACAAGGCAAGGTCCCCTCCCTCCCACCTATATATACGGAGGTTTTAGGGCTCATTTGAGACGACTTTTCCACGGCAGCCCGACCACATACCTCCACGGTTTTTCCTCTAGATCGCGTTTCTGCGGAGCTCGGGCGGAGCCCTGCTGAGACAAGGTCATCACCAAGCTCCGGAGCGCCGTCACTGTGCCGGAGAACTCTTCTACCTCTCCGTCTCTCTTGCTGGATCAAGAAGGCCGAGATCATCGTCGAGTTGTACGTGTGCTGAACGCGGAGGTGCCGTCCGTTCGGTACTAGATCATGGGACTGATCGCGGGATTGTTCGCGGGGTGGATCGAGGGACATGAGGACGTTCCACTACATCAACCGCGTTCACTAACGCTTCTGCTATACGATCTACAAGGGTACGTAGATCACTCATCCCCTCTCGTAGATGGACATCACCATGATAGGTCTTCGTGCGCGTAGGAAAAATTTTATTTCCCATGCGACGTTCCCCAACAGTGGCATCATGAGCTAGGTTCATGCGTAGATGTCTTCTTGAGTAGAACACAATTTCACTTCAGTTACCATCAGGATTAGTGATGAACTTAAATCATTGTTATTTAGTGCCTGCGTTGAGCATGAACATTATATCTGGATCTTGTTTATTGCGAGACGGTTACTCTTTTAAGTCAGAGAATAATGGTTGTTCTATTTCTATGAGTAACATCTTTTATGGTCATGCACCTAATGTGAGAGGATTGTTCATATTGAATCTTGATAGCGATACGCATATACATAACATTGAGACCAAAAGAGTTAGAGTTAACAATGATAGCGCCATATTTTTGTGGCACTGCCGCTTAGGTCATATTGGTGTAAAGCGCATGAAGAAACTCCATGCTGATGGACTTTTGGAGTCACTTGACTTTGATTCACTTGACACGTGCGAACCATGCCTCATGGGCAAGATGACTAAGACTCCGTTCTCCGGAACAATGGAGCGTGCAAGTGACTTGTTGGAGATCATACATACCGATGTGTGTGGTCCGATGAGCGTGGAGGCACGCGGCGTATATCGTTATTTTCTCACCTTCACTGACGATTTGAGTAGATATGGTTATGTCTGCTTGATGAAGCACAAGTCTGAAACATTTGAAAAGTTCAAGCAATTTCAGAGTGAAGTGGAAAATCATCGTAACAAGAAGATCAAGTTCCTATGGTCTGATCGTGGGGGTGAATATCTGAGTTTCGAGTTTGGTACTCACTTAAGACAATGTGGAATCGTTTCACAGTTAACACCGCCTGGAACACCACAGCGTAATGGTGTGTCCGAACGTCGTAATCGTACTCTATTAGAGATGGTGCGATCTATGATGTCTCTTACTGATTTGCCGTTATCGTTTTGGGGTTATGCATTAGAAATAGCTGCATTCACTTTAAATAGGGCACCATCAAAATCCGTTGAGACGACACCATACGAACTGTGGTATGGCAAAAGGCCAAAGTTGTCGTTTATTAAAGTTTGGGGATGTGATGCTTATGTCAAAAAGCTTCAGCCTGAAAAGCTGGAACCCAAAGCGGAAAAGTGTGTCTTCATAGGTTACCCAAAAGAGACATTTGGGTACACCTTCTATCTCAAATCCGAGGGCAAAGTGTTTTTTGCTAAAAACAGAGCTTTTCTCGAGAAGGAGTTTCTCTCGAGAGAATTGAGTGGGAGGAAGATAGAACTTGACGAGGTTGTCGAACCTCTCATCCCTCTGGATGGTGGCGCAGGGCAAGGGGAAACCTCTGTCGTTGCGACGCCGGTTGAGGAGGAAGTTAATGATGATGATCATGAAACTCCAGTTCAAGTTTCTGTCGAACCACGCAGGTCGACGAGACCACGTGCTGCTCCAGAGTGGTACGGTAATTCCGTCTTATCAATCATGTTGTTAGACAACAATGAACCTGCAAATTATGAAGAAGCAATGGTGGGCCCAGATTCCAACAAATGGCTAGAAGCCATGAAGTCTGAGATAGGATCCATGTATGAGAACAAAGTGTGGACTTTGGAGGTACTACCTGAGGGCCGCATGGCTATTCAGAACAAATGGATCTTTAAGAGGAAGACGGACGCTGACGGCAATGTGACCGTTTATAAAGCTCGACTTGTGGCAAAGGGTTTTTCACAAGTTCAAGGAGTTGACTACGATGAGACATTCTCACCCGTAGCGATGCTTAAGTCCGTCAGAATCATGTTAGCAATAGCTGCATTTTTCGATTATGAAATCTGGCAGATGGATGTCAAAACGGCGTTCCTTAACGGTTTCCTTAAGGAAGAGTTGTATATGATACAACCCGAAGGTTTTGTCGATCCTAAGAATGCTAACAAGGTGTGCAAGCTCCAGCGATCCATTTATGGACTGGTGCAAGCATCTCGGAGTTGGAACAAACGCTTTGATGAGGTGATCAAAGCATTTGGGTTTATACAAGTGGTTGGAGAATCTTGTATTTACAAGAAAGTGAGTGGGAGCTCTGTGGCGTTTCTAATATTATATGTGGATGACATATTACTGATTGGAAACAACGTGGAGTTTTTAGAGAGCATAAAGGATTACTTGAATAAGAGTTTCTCTATGAAGGACCTAGGAGAAGCTGCTTACATTCTAGGCATTAAGATCTATAGGGATAGATCAAAACGCCTGATAGGACTTTCACAAAGCACATACCTTGATAAAGTTTTGAAGAGGTTCAAAATGGAACAGTCCAAGAAAGGGTTCTTGCCAGTTTTACAAGGTACGAGATTGAGTAAAACTCAGTGTGCAGCAACTGATGAAGATAGAGAGCATATGCGCTCCGTCCCCTATGCTTCAGCCATAGGTTCTATCATGTATGCAATGCTGTGCACTAGACCGGATGTTAGCCTGGCCATAAGTATGGCAGGTAGGTTCCAGAGTAATCCAGGAGTGGATCACTGGACAGCGGTCAAGAATATCCTGAAGTACCTGAAAAGGACTAAGGAGATGTTTCTCGTGTATGGAGGTGACGAAGAGCTTGCCGTAAAAGGTTACGTCGATGCAAGCTTTGACACAGATCCGGACGACTCTAAGTCGCAAACCGGATACGTATTTATTCTTAATGGGGGTGCGGTAAGCTGGTGCAGTTCCAAGCAAAGCGTCGTAGCAGATTCTACATGTGAAGCGGAGTACATGGCTGCCTCGGAGGCGGCTAAGGAGGGTGTCTGGATGAAGCAGTTCATGACGGATCTTGGAGTGGTGCCAAGCGCACTGAATCCAATAACCTTGTTCTGTGACAACACGGGTGCCATTGCCTTAGCAAAGGAACCACGGTTTCACAAGAAGACCAGACACATCAAACGACGCTTCAACCTCATCCGCGACTACGTCGAGGGAGAGGACGTAAATATATGCAAAGTGCACACGGATCTGAATGTAGCAGACCCGCTGACTAAACCTCTTCCACGGCCAAAGCATGATCAACACCAGAACTGTATGGGTATTAGATTTATTACAATGTAATTCACATGATGATGTGAGGGCTAGATTATTGACTCTAGTGCAAGTGGGAGACTGTTGGAATTATGCCCTAGAGGCAATAATAAATATAGTTATTATTATAATTCCTGTATCAAGATAATCGTTTATTATCCATGCTATAATTGTATTGAATGAAGACTCATTTACATGTGTGGATACATAGACAAAACACCGTCCCTAGCAAGCCTCTAGTTGGCTAGCCAGTTGATCAAAGATAGTCGGTGTCTTCTGATTATGAACAAAGTGTTGTTGCTTGATAACTCGATCACGTCATTTGGAGAATCACGTGATGGACTAGACCCAAACTAATAGACGTAGCATGTTGATCATGTCATTTTGTTGCTACACTTTTTTCTGCGTGTCAAGTATTTATTCCTATGACCGTGAGATCATATAACTCACTGACACCGGAGGAATGCTTTGTCTGTATCAAACGTCACAACGTAACTGGGTGACTATAAAGATGCTCTACAGGTATCTCCGAAGGTGTTAGTTGAGTTAGTATGGATCAAGACTGGGATTTGTCACTCCGTGTGACGGAGAGGTATCTCGGGGCCCACTCGGTAATACAACATCACACACAAGCCTTGCAAGCAATGTGACTTAGTGAAAGTTGCGGGATCTTGTATTACGGAACGAGTAAAGAGACTTGCCGGTGAACGAGATTGAAATAGGTATGCGGATACTGACGATCGAATCTCGGGCAAGTAACATACCGAAGGACAAAGGGAATGACATACGGGATTATATGAATCCTTGGCACTGAGGTTCAAACGATAAGATCTTCGTAGAATATGTAGGATCCAATATGGGCATCCAGGTCCCGCTATTGGATATTGACCGAGGAGTCTCTCAGGTCATGTCTACATAGTTTTCGAACCCGCAGGGTCTGCACACTTAAGGTTCGACGTTGTTTTATGCGTATTTGAGTTATATGGTTGGTTACCGAATGTTGTTCGGAGTCCCGGATGAGATCACGGACGTCACGAGGGTTTCTGGAATGGTCCGGAAACGAAGATTGATATATAGGATGATCTCATTTGATTACCGGATGGTTTTCGGAGTTACCGGGAATGTACCGGGAATGACGAATGGGTTCCGGGAGTTCACCGGGGGGGGGGGCAACCCACCTTGGGGAAGCCCATAGGCCTTGAGGGTGGCACACCAGCCCTTAGTGGGCTGGTGGGACAGCCCAAAAGGGCCCTATGCGCCTAGGAAAGAAAATCAAAGAGAAAAGAAAAAAAAGAGGAGGTGGGAAGGGAAGGAAGGACTCCCACCCACCAAACCAAGTCCAACTCGGTTTGGGGGGGGAGCCTTCCCCCTTGGACTCGGCCGACCCCCTTGGGGCTCCCCAAGGCAAGGTCCCCTCCCTCCCACCAATATATACGGAGGTTTTAGGGCTGATTTGAGACGACTTTTCCACGGCAACCCGACCACATACCTCCACGGTTTTTCCTCTAGATCGCGTTTCTGCGGAGCTCGGGCGGAGCCCTGCTGAGACAAGGTCATCACCAAGCTCCGGAGCGCCGTCACGCTGCCAGAGAACTCTTCTACCTCTCCGTCTCTCTTGCTGGATCAAGAAGGCCGAGATCATCGTCGAGCTGTACGTGTGCTGAACGTGGAGGTGCCGTCTGTTCGGTACTAGATCGTGGGACTGATCGCGGGATTGTTCGCGGGGCGGATCGAGGGACGTGAGGACGTTCCACTACATCAACCGCGTTCACTAACGCTTCTGTTGTACGATCTACAAGGGTACGTAGATCACTCATCCCCTCTCGTAGATGGACATCACCATGATAGGTCTTCGTGCGCGTAGGAAAATTTTTGTTTCCCATGTGACGTTCCCCAACACCGTTTACCCGAAACTGATGGGGTTTTCTTCCATTAGGGGACGGGGATGATATATAGCCAGCCCCATGGGGACATTTATGGAAGAAATTCCTCCCCATCGGGTGCAACGGGGACGGGGCTGTTTCTATAGTCCCCAGACCCGAACCCCACTAAGCCCGGTAAGCATCAGACATGTGGCCCAGTGATTTTCCTATATAATACAACCCTAGGTCAAACACTTGTTTTACCTCAGCCCGTCAGGCGCCGTCAATTTCTAACCGTGTTTTACCTCCCCTACCGCCGTCAACTTTTCCATCTACAGGTGGCACCGCCGCCTCGCGATTGAGTGCCATCTGCCCCTCGTCTGTTCCACCTAGGAATAGGATGGACTCCTCCACTCCTACCAACGACCATTCACCATAGGTCAGAGACAAGGCTATTGCGGACGGCTCGAAACTCCTCCTCCGGCATCCAGGGAGCGGCCAACTTCCTGGGCGAATCCAAGGTGGACACCAGCAACTCCGTCGTTCAACTACTTCCAGTGTAGCCAACCCCAAGAAGAACAGGAACACGTGAGTATCTTCTTCCTCTTGATTTATGCTGATTTGGGAGGATGAACAAACTGCTGTGATTGTTAGATTATAGGCATGCGTACTTGTGTGATTTTTAGATCAGAGGCAAGGCAAGCGGGGTTTCTTCATCTTGTTAGATTACTAGCATATACGTACATGTGAGTCTCAGATTAAACATGCGTACATGTGATTGCTAGGTTGGACTTATGAGTATATTTTTTATGTGTGAATCGGTGATGAAGAGATCTGTTTGTCTGGATACTTGTCAATTATATTTCTCATAAATTCCTTCTGTATGTACCTAGTCCAATTAATCTGTGCAAAAGGGGATTGTAATTAGACCATCCCGCAGGAATGTATATGAACAACAACTTGTTTATTTAGTACTCCCTCCGTCTCAAAATTAATGTATCTAATTAGCATGCACTAATCTGTATGAAAGGTAATAAATAGGCCATTTTGTATGAACGCCTATAAGCAGCAATCTGCTTACTTACTGTTATTTAAAATTATCTAACAAGATATATGCTTATGTGTGTTTGTCATATAAGATAATATCTTCATGTGCATATAAGATATAAGTTTCATCGCTTATTTTCAATTCTCAGTACCAACAAATTTCATTGCTTAAATTGATTTATCATATACTAATGTGATGGCACTTTTTTCTTGTCCAGTCCAACTCGGTGTACCAACCAGAGCCATGAGTCCTAACATTCAGCTCTAACAGGCACATCACTGTCAGAGTCACAAGCATCTGAGTCCGTCCATGAACTTGCTGCAGAAGACGTTGAAGGTGACAATGGTCCTGTAGAAATTTCCGATGAGGACGAGGGAGAAGACGAACAAGAAGAAGTTGAGGTTGTTGGTTCAAAGAGAAGGAAGCTTACCTCACCTGTTTGGATGCACTTTGAGAGAGTGAAAATAAAGGGGAACTGGAAAGCCAAGTGTGCTTATTGTAAAAAGAAGCTTGGAGGAGAAACAAAAAATGGGACTAACATCTCCATGATCATCTGAGGAGTTGTGTTTATGTGAAGATCAAGAACAGGGGCAAGACACTGGCTCAGAGTTCTTTGAGGTTTAACTCCCAAGATGAAGGCAAAATTTCACTTGAGAACTATACTTTTGATCAGGATTTTGCTAGGAAGGAGCTTGCAGACATGATTGTTTTACATGAGTATCCATTATCTATTGTTGATCATACTGGTTTTCGCATTGCAGCCTCTGTTCAAAATGGTGACAAGGAACACTATTAGGTATGCATTCAATATACCTCTCCATCATGGTTGTACTGTATATTATTTATTTTGATATTTAAGTGTTGATTTTTATTTTGTAGGAATGACATCAAGGCTCATTATGAAGAAGAAAGAAAAAGGGCAATTGAGTACATGGCTACCACTAAATCTAGAGTGGCCATCACAACTGATATGTGGACATCCGATCATCAAAAGAAGGGCTACATGGCCATCACAGCCCACTTTATTGATGATAATTGGAACCTTAGGAGTGTTATTATGAGGTATTGAAATTAGCAATGTTGTTGTCTTGAGATTATCAATACTTCTATGTTGAACATATGAATGTTGTTGTCTAATAACTTGTCAATATTTATTGTATTGTGTCCAGGTTCATTTATGTGCCAGCTCCACATACTGCAGAGGCTATAGCAAATGAATTGTATGAGTCTTTGGTTACTTGGAATCTTGATGAGAAGCTTTCCGCCGTGACCGTGGATAACTGCACCTCAAATGACAAGGCGGTTGATCTCTTGCTGAATAAGATAGGGAAAGAGAAGCTAATGCTGAAAGGTATGATGCTCCACATGCGATGTTGTGCACACATTCTTAATTTGATAGTGAAGGATGGTTTGGATGTGTTGAAAGCTGCTATAGAAAAAATTCGTGAGAGTGTAGCATTTTGGACATCCACCCCAAAAAGAGTAGAGAAATTTGAGGAAATTGCTAAGTTTCAGAAAGTTAAAATGGAAAAAAAGTTGGCGCTGGACTGCAAGACTAGATGGAACTCTACCTTCACCATGCTCAATAATGCTTTACCTTATAAGGCTGTGTTCGAGCGTGCAAAGAAGGTTGAGAAACTATATGATTGCTATCCTAGTGATTATGAATGGGCTTTTGCTTCTGATGTGGTGAAGAGGCTGGAGTTATTCTTTGAAGTAACTGAAGTGTTCTCTGGAACCAATTATGTCACTGCCAATATTTATTTCCCCAAGATTTGTGAAATCAAAGAGAAAATGAGACAATGGTCCACTTCTGATGATGAAATTATAGCAGACATGACAGCTAACATGAATGAGAAGTTTGATAAATATTGGTCTGGCATTAAAGGTCTCATGGGTATGGCTACTCTTCTTGACCCAAGATACAAAAATGAAATGTTGCTTGTTTGCTTCTCTAGCCTACATGGTGTTAGTCCTGAAGAGTGTGATGGTCATGTTTCAGAAGTCATTGCTTCATTATGTAGCTTGCTGGAAGAACATCAGGATGAAAACAAGGATGAGGATGGAGAATCGTCACATTCCTCATTGACAACAACAAAAGCTACAGCTTTAATGTCAGTTTTCAATGCACGCATTGCTCAGAAAAGGCCAACAACTTATAGGTCTGAGTTAGACCAGTACTTGATGGATGATTTGGTTCCATTGAGCAAAGAGAACTTTGATGTGTTGGACTGGTGGAAATCAGCTGGTAGACGATACCCTACTTTGAGAAAAAGTAGCAAGAGACATTTTTGCTATTCCGGCAACAACTGTTGCATCAGAATCTGCTTTTAGCACAAGTGGGAGGGTTCTTAGTGACCATCGTAGCCGTCTAACTCCTCCCATATTGGAGGCACTAATGTGTTCACAAAATTGGCTTAGGAACAAGTACAAATGTAAGCTGACTTGTTTTCTTTGTTGTTGCACTTCTGTGTTGTCTAAATATAGCTCATTGTTCACTTGTTTATTTACACAGATGCCCCCAAAGGAGATGCTATAAGTTTCTGGTCTTGTCTTGAAGACATTCAGGAGGGGATGGAGGTACTCTCGGAAATACATTTTGGTAATATAGAAGTATATTTCATTTCGCCATTTAACTAAGTTCACATTGCCATGTAGGATTTGGCACTTTGACTAATACAAGAAGCTGAAGTTGCTGGTGAAGTTGGTCTTCCGTCATCGAATAAGAATTCAACTAGCATGCTACTATTTCTATCAGTCAGTTGAACTTTCTTTTAAGTTATGTGTGGTGTGTCGTCAATATTGCATGATTCATGTAATATTTTAGGCTTCATAAACGTTTGTCGTCAACCTTTATCTATTATCATTGTGTCATGGCATTTGGCATGCTCTTGTACTGCTTCTTTGTATGATATTTAAATTTGCTTTTTGAGTTGCTCGCATGATGTTCAATGTTGATGATCACATCTTACTACTTCTTAATAATGGCTGTTAGATAATTATATCTTTGTTTCTCTCAATGTACCACACTCATGTGTATACTCGTCAATTTACTAAAATATAGTAGTTGACATTGTATGCATAGAGGGGATATGGGTTACCCGTGGGTCTGCTACACCCGACAGGGGATGGGGACGGGGAAAAGTTGTCCCCGAGGCTGTATATGGGGATGGGGATGGGCTGATTGTTCTCTCACGGGGACGGGGGAGAAAAGATACTCCCCGGCCGGGTGCAGACCCGTTGTCATCCCTACACAGAATCACATGTAACAGTTTAGATGTAAAAAAATAGCTAGAGATAATCGCATATAACAGTTCCAGAATCACATGGTACGTTTTATAGCTAAATATAAACAATTGTTAACACGAAAAGGAAAAAAAAAGGTTAAGCCATAAGATCACACACGACAGTAAGAATCACATGGTACGTTTTATAGCTAAATATAAACAATTGTTAACACGAAAAGGAAAAAAAAAAGGTTAAGCCATAAGATCACACACGACAGTACAAGGAGATTGTTGTACGATGCATCATGTACAGGTTATCTATCAACTATACCTATACTAATTAGGCACTCCCAAGAAATTACCACATTAATTAGATTTTACGAACCGTTCATTTGGTGGGACCGAGTTATTACGGTCTAGATTAACCCACATATTTTATCTATTACCACATTAATTAGATTTTACGAATCGTTCATCTGGTGAGATCGAGTTATTACGGTCTAGATTAACCCACATATTTTTATCTATTACTATGCAAGAAAAGAAAAAAAAATAGCCACACAGAATCGCATGTAACAGTTTAGATGTAAAAAAATAGCTAGAGATAATCGCATGTAACACTTCCAGAATCACATGGGACGTTTTATATAGCTAGATATAAACAATTGTTAACACGAAAAGGAAAAAAAAAGGTTAAGCCATAAGATCACACACGACAGTACAAGGAGATTGTACGATGCATCATGTACAGGTTATCTTTCAATATTGAGACTAGAAACCAGACGTGGCCAATAGACTTTCCTTGCAGGGTGTTCGTGTAGACGTGCTATCAAGCCCTAGAAAATTATCTAAAGCCGTAGGATGAAATATACCCTGTGGAAACCAGGTCCAGCACAACTCCTATCAAACCTATCTCTCCTTTGTCTCTTGAAAGAAAAGAATACGGATCTCCTATCATCCGGCCTGGCTCTGATTGGTCCATGTTATGCCAGTGCAAGAGCATACATCTCGCCATGTGAAGTCCACATCATGTGACCTGATGAGGGATGAGCTAGCCCGATCGTGGCTATTTATTAGCATGTTCTTCTCCTCCTGAAACCTCCTTGCTCTCCTTGGCGGCAGGTGCAAACCAAAACAGTGTGATGCACGGCTGCACTTACATGGCCGGAGACAAGTAATCGGCAAAGGATCCGTTAGTTGATGTGGTCCATGCGCAGGAGGGGCAGCAATGTAGTGCATAGCATGTTCCGCCAACAGGAGGTGAATTTCATGGCCCGTGCCCCATGAGAGGAAAGTGAGGTGGAGGCGTGGGCGAGAGAAGACAGACTCCTCTCCGTGCACTTTGTGTTAAATCTGAGTTCGAGATGAAACGGAATCTATTTTCAGGTGAGTATGTTGGTATGGTTTGAATCGACTGATTAATATATTTGGTTTAGGCTTGATTTTAGCTATTGTCGCCACATATCGTTGCCAGCCTAGCCGTCTATTTCATTCATAGTAAATTAGGCGATTATTCAAGTCTTCAAGATATAAGCTAGCAGTCTTGTATATTGTGCATCACTGGAATTGAGTTCATGTTCTTCCATGTAAACTCGCAGCACGCAGCATGAGTACTTCATTATGACATCCACTTGCCACATTTGAAGAAAGCCAGAAGAAAAAAAACTCGCTTAAACACTAGGATGTGTGCCTCATGGGATCTTGTAGTACGTAATAAGCCTACACGTTTAGCATATTTTTTTCAGCAGAATCGATAGCCTTATCTCATATGTTAGGTTTTCTACAATGTCCCAAGCTTCCATCACAATAATTTAATAAAAACAGCGGTATATTTGTTCATCGGGAATCCTTCCAATTTTATAGATTTAAGTTTTTTTTATTTCATCATGCTCTTCTAATTCTATAAGGATTAGTTCTTCCCAACATTCTCAACAATACCCGTTTCTAGCCTCTTTCCTAATATCCTTCTGTGGTTACCTCTTTTGTCCCGCAAATAGCATAGTACACCTCAATAAAAATGTAAACATTAGTTCAAAAGAAAATGTAAGCATTATATGCCTAGCCACTAGGTAATATATAGCTTTTTAATTCTCCATAATCACTCCACAACTACTAATTATCTTTTATGGCAGGAATAATCAACATCACTCGGCCAACCTAGAAACAGCTAATCGATAGAAGATACTAGGTATTGCGTCTCTTTTCTTATGTCTATTTTAGACTGTTATTTTTAGAAATTACAAAACGTGGTGGCATTTATCCTTACTCACACCTGTTTTATAGATTTAAGTTTTCTTTATTTCATTATCTGATAAAAAATGTACGCATTTGGATGCATGACAAAAAGAACAAACTTGTTCCTCAAACTACTATTTAAATTATTCGTTCATCACATATATCTTTCAAAAAATTATATTCCCGCAAAACCCTTAATCTCTTAGTTTAGAGAAATAACTAATGTTGGTTGCTGGATTCAGGGAAGATATGATGCAAGAGGATATTTGACTGCAACGTATTTGTAAGTTTTTTCTATTTTGACAACAACTTTTTCATAATCGAATTTAGTTTCATAGAATACTGTATCAGCCACTAGGTAATATATAGCTTTTAAATTCTCCATAATCACTCCACAACTACTAATTACCTTTTATGGCAGGAATAATCAACATCACTCGGCCAACCTAGAAACGGCCAATCGATAGAAGATACTAGGTATTGCGTCTCTTTTCTTATGTCTATTTTAGACTGTTATTTTTAGAAATTACAAAACGTGGTGGCATTTATCCTTACTCACACCTGTTTTGTAGATTTAAGTTTTTTTTATTTCATTATCTGATAAAAATACACGCATTTGGATGCATGACAAAAAGAACAAAATTGTTCCTCAAACTACTATTTAAATTATTCGTTCATTACATATATCTTTCAAAAATTATATTCCTGCAAAACCCTTAATCTCTTAGTTTAGAGAAATAACTAATGTTGGTTGCTGGATTCAGGGAAGATATGATGCAAGAGGATATTTGACTGCAACGTATTTGTAAGTTTTTTCTATTTTGACAACAACTTTTTCATAATCGAATTTAGTTTCATAGAATACTGTATCAGTTATGTGATCCTGATTTCTCTTCGCAGTTACAAGTTTAAAACTAACTTGCCCGTACAACTGCACGGGTTGCCGACTAGTATAATGAATTTCCAGTGTTCGGAACTGAAATGGAGTTCATAAAACAAGAATACACTCTAAGCAGAATAAATAACAAAAAATTAACATGCCACTAGGCACTTGCCATCACGAGAATGATGGGTGCGCATCCGAACATCTTTGTTTCCCTTACGTCAGCATCTGAAATGTGCAGAATCTGCAAAAGCAATAGAAATTCTGAAAAAGAACGTTTTTTTTATAAAGATGGGTGCTATTATGCAGTTTTATTAATATTCCACTTAGGAGCAACAAACTATAGTGGTGTGCAAACATATATTTCGTATGAGAGAACCAGAATCTACAGAGCTGAAGAAAAATATAGATAAACATTAACCTACTTTATGATCAAAAAATATGCCTTGAGATGCATATCTTTTCCTCTCTCCTTGGCAGCGTTCAAGTAATTCCTTGGTGCAATACTTTTTTAAGGTCTCAACATCGCCCTGAAATCATAACTAGTAATTCTGAGATAATAAAACCTTGCTACGAACAACTATCAAATATCAATGCACGCATTATTTTCATGGGTGCCATTAGACAGCATGTAATAACTAGTGCTTTTGCATCACTTTCTTCCATGTCTGACTGTACACAAAACAGTAAGAAAATAAACAACCAGCTAACATACTCCATCAATGGTTGGTGGAATCAAAATCTAAATGTGATTACAAGCAGCAAAGAACAGGATTCAGCAGCTTTCCCATCAACTCATCTATGTGATGTGGGATGCGGAAAAAGAAATAAACGGAAGGATCTTCCAGCACAAGGCAAAGAGCGCCAAGGAGCTTGGCATGCTCATCCAAGAGAAAACTGGGGAGCAACGGTCAGATCCGTCCTTGAGTGGGGGCATGGATCATTCAGTTGTTCAAACATTTGTGAGACTACCGCCATGAAGCAAAATTTGTTCTTCTAAATGTTAGTGACTTTATTTTCCAAGCTTTACGAATGGCAGGCCACCTGATTTTTTCCTCAAGAAAATGATGAGAAATCATTTTCCCTTAGCTAGATGAAAGTTACCTTAGAATATGCTGTAAGAACAGGCTTGATCATTTCGTGAACATCACTAATGAAATCAGGTAAGGAAAAGGATCTGTGGGAAAAAATGGTACTTCCTCCGTTCCAAAATGTAAGACCTTTTGGAGATTCCACTAGTAGACTACATACGGAGTAAAATGAGTAAATCTATACTCTAAAATATGTCTATGTACATACGTATGTAGTTCATAGTGCAATCTCTAAAATGTCTTATATTTAGGAACAGAGGGAGTAGAATATAATTCAGCGCCATTATGATCAAACTTAATATTGGAGTGCAATCGTACTCTTGAATTTTCTGAACCACTGGATGGTCACTCATCTCCCATCATTCCCAGACATTCTCAGCTACCTGCATTTGTAAGTGCAGAACCTAAAAAATCAATGCACTGGACCCACAAAAAAACTGTAATGCATTCTGACAGTACCTCTTGTCCCTTGGTTACGACAGGTTTGGTGTACTCATTCACTCTCTTATAGGCTGGATGACCTCGTATCTTTGCACAGAGAAAATGTTTTAGTTGGTACAATAGCTTAATATGTAGCAGTAGAGAAGAGTACAAGAATTAATATAGTTGTTGTACCTTATTCTTGATTGCTTCCCATTTTTCACCCAACACCGACTTCTTTGTTGGTACAATAACTATATTTTTTTTGAAAGAAAGGGGCTCCCCCCTGCTCCACTTTTATTAATGAAGCAACACAGCCAGCAGTTTCTTACAGGACTCAGAGAAAAACAAAATAAGACCCAACATAGGTCGAAAAGCAATTCACAAAATAAGTTCAGCTAACAACAGAGAACACACAGCTAAGGATGCAGCACAGCTAACAACAGAGAACACACATAGATATCATTGAAACAGGAAATTGTAATTTGATACACCTCATCGAATAATTTCCATATGCATTTAGCTACAACACACTCAAAGCAAAGATGATGAACTGATTCCAGTTCAGAACAGAACAAGCAAGATGGGTCCTCCACATTTCTCCTTTTAGCTAAGTTATCTCTGGTAAGAACTTTGTTATTCATACATAGCGAAAGGAAGACATGAATATTCTGAGGGCATCAGATTTTCCAAAGCTTGTCCCCAATGACATGAGCCACCCCTCCATAGTTAATAGCATTATAAAAGGACTTAACATAATACACCCCTTTTGATTCCAGCATCCAAACAGGGGTATCAAGTGAATCAGATAAAGGTATTTTTTTGATAGTATCAATTAATTGGTTCCACCTATCTATCCCTCTATTGTCAACACATCTTTTAAAAGACAATTTAAGCTGAGTCCCATCCCACACCTGAGAAATGGTAGAGTCAGGCTGGTTGCAAATGTGGAATAAGTCCCAAAATTGCACCATCAGGGAACAATCCCCACCCCAAGTATCAAACCAGAATTTAACATTATTGCCATTACCAATCTTCCACCTATAAAATGTTTTGGAGGCATTAAGTGCCCAAGTTACACTCTTCCAAAAAAAAAAAGATCCATTTTCAGGTTTGGACCACAAGATATTGGGAGATTCAGTGTTATACTTAAAGGAAATGATATCTTTCCGGTCTTTGTTTTGACTGTCAAAGAATCTTTTTCCCCAAGAGGCCAAAAGAGCCATATTGAACTCCTTAAGGTTTGGCACCCCCAAGCCCCCAAAAGCTTTCTTCCTAGTAATCAGACCCCAGTTAGCAAGATGGTACTTGTGTTGATCCCCCATATTGCCCCAGAAAAATGAGCCATCTGAGTATTAATGGCCTCAATGGCCCACTTTGGAAACTTAATCACAACCATTAAGTAGGCAGGGATACTGATAATGCAAGCACAAAGAAGAATTAACTTCCCTCTATAGGTGAGATGTTTGCCTAACCACCCAGAGATACACCTAATGATTCTGTCAATAATAGGTTGGATATCTTCTCTAGATAACTTGTCATAGTGCATAGGCACTCCCAAGTATTTAATGGGGAAAGATCCCACTTTACAACTAAAAAATTTGGGCAAAGAGTTTGGTCTCTTCCTCCCCAATGTTAATGGTAAGTAGATCACTCTTATGGAAGTTGATTTTCATGCCAGAAAGGTTTTCAAAACAAGACAGGATCCACTTCAAAAATTTAGCCTTCTCACAAGAGTTTTCAAGGAAGAGGAGAGTATCATCATCATATTGTAAACTAGTAATCCCCCCTTTAATCACATGAGGCAAAAGCCCAGAAATCAGATTTTGATTAGCTGCTTTAGCCAACATTTTAGAGAAAACATTAGCAACGAGATTAAAGAGGAGGGGAGAGAGGGGTAACCTTGCTTAAGACCTTTACCCCAACAAAGCATGGGCCAATCACATCATTAATTCGGACACTAAAAGTACCTTTCACCAGAACACTCTTGATCCATGAGATCCACTTAGAACCAAAACCACTTGATTCCAACATCTCAAATAAGAAATCCCAACTAACTCTATCATAGGCTTTTTCATAGTCTAATTTGAGCACAAGGCCCTGAGTTTTGGATCGTTTGACTTCATGAATAATCTCATGGGCCAACACCACACTCTCCAGGATAAATCTCCCTTTTATAAAGGCAGTTTGGTTAGGGGAGATCAGTCTATCGCCAATGGGAGACAGTCTAGATGTCATAGCTTTAGTAATGATCTTAACAGCACAATTGCCAAGGCTAATAGGTCTGAACTTTTTCATGTCCTTGGCATCAGCTTCCTTAGGGATGAGGACAATAATGGCAAAATTCAGTTTATAGATATCAAGCCTCCCCTCATCAAAGTCTTTGACTAAGGCCATAAAATCAGTTTTAATCAAATCCCAAAAGGACTGATAAAACACAAAGGAAAGGCCATCCGGACCTGGAGCCCCATGGGCATAGGAACTAAAAATGGCATTTTTAATTTCTTCTTCAGAGAAATTCTTTTCAAGTTTTTCATTTTCTTCAGAAGTCACCTTCTCTTGGTCCTTCCAAAAGGAAGGGCCCAAAGAGATGTTATGTTCGTGTTCATAACTGAACAAGTTCTTATAAAAGGAAGTAGCAATCTCCAGCACTCCTTAGTGGAGTGAACTCGGGCATCATCTCCATTCAGCTCAAAGAGGTGGTTTTTTCTATGGCGATGGTTAGCTAAAGCATGGAAGTATTTGTTGTTTTTATCCTCCTATCTCTGGACCTCTGCCACAAGGCAGTTTCTTCTTTCTTCTAGATCTCCTCTAATTCCTTCTTAATATCTTCTAACCGAATCTTATCATTAGGGTCTAGTTGATTAGTCTCAGAAAAAACATCAAGGATATCAAACTCTTGAAGAAGAGGTTTCTTCCTTCTTTTCATGTCAGCCTCCAAGTTGATACTCCATCCTTTAATCTTCTTCCTAAGAATCCTGGTCTTATTCAGCCAGATATCCATGGAGGTGCCCCTGGAACAGCAGCTATTCCAGGTTTTGTGGACAAGATCTTCGAAGTCAGGTTGGTCAAGCCACCATTTCTCAAATCGAAAAGGTTTGGGGGAGGTAACCCTTCGAGCTTTAGTGTCTAGCAGGAGTGGAGTGTGACCACTACCAATACGTGGTAAAGGGGACAAAACAGTAAGATGAAAATTAGAATCCCAAGTTGTAGAAACAAATACACGATGAATCACAGGAAAAATAGGGTCATCCTCATTGTTGCTCCAAGTATAGCTCCTATTAGCTATATTAATCTCCATAAGCCCCCACTTATTAATCCAATCATTAAACAGCAAAGTGGATTGGTTATTAATCTGACCATTATTCTTATCAGCTACACATCTAACCAAGTTAAATTCACCACCCAAGAGAACAGGGTAACACAGGTTGTGCATAACATCGTGTAATTCAGCAATGAACTCAACTTTATGTTCATTGTAAGCAGTGCCATAGACTGCAACAAAATTCCACATAAAACCATCCTCTTTATTCTTAATGGTAACAATCACACAGTACTTTTTGTTAATAAAACCATTGTTAATAAAACCAATGACCTCATAAATGTTATTTTTCAGGCCCACAAGGATGCCACCAGCAGTTTTTATAGCAGGTAAAGTATGCCAACAAAAATCACTACCATGAGAAATGGATTTCAAGACATGGTTATCTATGATTTCCTTTTTGGTTTCAAAGAAACCAACAAAGTCAATATTGTGATTATGGAGAAAGTCTCCAAGGCACTGTAATTTTCCATGTTGGCCCAGACCCCTAATATTCCAAAAAGCTCCTATCATGGGATTTTAAAGGGGTGAGACAAGCCACAAGGCTTACTTTTGGTAAGGAGAATTGGGCCATCCGTCACTGAAACAGCAGTGCCCCCTGTTTCAGATCTAGACACAGTACCCACCTATGAAGACTCAGTGTGGAAAATCACATCTAGGTTGTCTGGGAGGACAACCTCAGGATTAAGCTCAACAAATTGAAGGCCTCTAACTTTTTCAGTTTCGATGATGTCCCCAATAAGTATAATAACTATATCAGTTCTTGTATTCTTCTCTACTGCTGCAGCAGAAGATTGTCTAACATGATTATTCTTCCTTCTCCTAGAGCTAGAGCTTAACTCATCTTTGACAACTTCATATGTCTGTTTAGTTAAAGTTGAGACTCTTGTGTCCCTCAATTTTGCAAATGCACCAGAAACAACCGGTGAAGCCGCTGAAAGTCTTGACCTAAATTTAATAAACAATATGTAGGTACTTGTGGAGTCTTGGGACTTGTCATCTCACTGTGAGGGTGCCTCAGTTTTCCCGTGTTTTGATGCTTCATGTGAACCATCTCTGAAGCTTGAAGTTTCTTCTTTCCCAGTCTAAGGTTTTCCTTCACCTGCAATGACTTCCGCCAAGTCGACAACAAAATTGTTTGATGAAAAGCTACATCTTTGTTTTTGAAAAGGAAGATAACCCCGGCCTCTGCATGAGAGTGATGCATGCAGCCATATTATTAAGCAAATAACTCAGCTTACATGCATGTTTGTGCTTTGGTTCGATTTAGGAAGAACCGGATTAAATCCCTGACGATTGCCGACACCTCCTTCACCTCCCATGCGGACAAAGAGCACATCCTGCTTAATTTGTTCAATGATTTGGTTGGCAGACCATCCTCCTCCAACATCTCTTTCGATCTGGACAATCTTCTGGCCTCCTCCTCGCTAACCACTCAGCAATACTCCGACCTGATCAAAACTTTCACTTTGGACGAGATCAAACAGTCGCTTTGGGGCATGAATGACAACGCTAGTCCGGGTCCGGATGGTTTTGGACCAGTTTTTTCAAATCTAATTGGAATCTCGTCAAGAACGACCTTTTCGATCTTATGTCATAATTCCACAGGTGCTCTTCGAATATCAAGCGTATCAACAATGCCTTCACTGTGCTTCTCCCCAAGAAAATCGGTGCTACTAAACCGGAAAACTATCGACCGATTTCTCTTCAGAGTTGTCCTATTAAAATTGTGTCTAAAGGCCTAGCGATCTGAGCCCAACACATTATGCCTGACATTATCCACCACGGCCAAACCGGCTTCATCAGAAGACGAGGGATTGCTGAAAACTTCCTGCATGCTGCCAATATCGTTCAATCTTGCCACAAAAGGAGAATCCCGACCATCGTGCTAAAACTTGATTTTCACAAACCTTTTGACTCAATCTGTTGGGATGCTCTTTCATCCATTTTGGAAGCGAAAGGATTTCCTCCTCTCTGGATGTCTTGGATTAAAAATCTAAACTCCTCGAGCAAATCCGCCCTTCTTCTCAATGGTAAACCTGGCCCATGGTTTCCTTACCGTTGTGGCTTACATCAAGGGGCTCCCTATCCCCCTATCTCTTCAATATTGTTGTCGATGTTCTCCAATTCACATCATTCAGGCTTCTGACTTCGGCAAGCTATCTCAACCAATCAACCACTCTCTCCCTTGTCCTATGCTCCAATATGCTGACGATACTTTGATTGTCCTTGCAGTGGACCCTTTCCAACTTCATAATCTAAAAGAATTGTTGGACCAATTCTCGGCTGCTACTCGTCTAACCATCAACTTTCACAAAAGCACATTTGCCCCCATCCATGTCAACCCTGACCTATCTGCTGAGCTTGCAGCCATTCTCGGTTGCCCGGTCGACACTTTCCCCCAATCATACCTTGGTCTGCCTCTTTCTACTTCCATATTAAATTTATCGGTGTTTTTCTTCATTATCGACAAGGTAGGCAGGCGCCTCGCTGGTTGGTGTGGCTTGCTCCTCTCTTTGGTTGGTCGAGCGATCCTGGTTCGGGCAGCACTTCCTGCCCTTCCCATTTACGCTATGAGCACCTTGCTTCTCCCCATCGGAACAATCCAGGAGATTGACAACAGTGTCGTGCATTCTTCTCGACCGGGCAGGAAAAAGTACAAGTGGGGCAATGTAAAGTTGCTTGGGATCTGGTGTGCTCTCCATTTGCTAATGGTGGTCTTGTATTCTCGTCCCTCAAGCACTTAAACATGTGCCTCTTACTTAAACATTTATTCAAACTTCACGACTTGGGCAGTCGTGCCGCTCCTCACTACCTCCTAAACAACTATGGTTGGTCTCTAGTCCATGACTTGGGGGCCGGGAGTAACGCTGAAACTACTGTGTGGAGGGACATTTTCAAAGGTCTGGATTTCTTTCGATCCATTACGAGGCTATCTCTAGGCAATGGCCAATCCACTTCCTTCTGGGCTGGCCTTTGGTTACTAAACACCACAAACACCTTGGTCGGCCATTTTCGGCTCTTCATTCTCACTGCATGAGACAATCCGCCTTTGTGGCTCGGGTGCTGGCTTTCCCGGACCTCAACCTAGACCTAACAAATAGATTATCCCATGCGGTTGAACGGTACCTGGTTGATATGCGTAATATTTTGGCAATGGTTCACTTCAATTTTTAGATACATGACAAGAGGATCTGCAGGCAGAGTGGTAAACCTCTCACAACCAAAATGGCCTACTCGATGATTTGGCTTGCACATCCAATTGACCACCTAGCCCCAACCATCTAGAAGAACTACACACCAAACAAATGTAGTATTTTCACTTGGCTTGTGCGGAAAGACCGTGTCTACACTAATGAAAGACGCTTCCGGAGGTCAATCACTACCTCGGATGCGTGCCCATTCTGTAGCATTTGTGAGAGCATCTCCCACATGCTTCTTCAACGCCTTCTACTGAAACTTCTTTGGGACGAACTTCAAATCCTCCACCATGGTCGAACAGACAATCTACCCGATGTTTTGCTTCAATATACTCACAACAAAGTGCGCTCTACGGTGATCATCGTTGTGTCTGGAACACTTGGAAAAGATGGAATGCTAAAGTGTTTTGCAATGAGACATGGGGCATTCATTGCATTGCTAGAGCTTCGGCAGACGATCTAAAGCTTTGGGCCAATAGATGTAAAAACCCCCAACAAGCAATCTCTGCTAAGAGATTGGGGAGCAGAGATTGGGGGGCCATGTGCCCATGTTGTTCCACCTCGCCATGAGATTATAGCCCTCTTTCTGATCTTCTTCTGTCTACAACCCCTCTTCTTGTAACCCTCTGATTCTCCTTGTAATTGTTTCTGTTTCGGTAATATATGGTTCAGGCCAGCGTAAGCCCGCCGTTGTCGCTTCAAAAAAATACATTAAACAGTCTTTCTTTCGATAGAAAAATACACAAGCTTATCAAGACAATACAATGCTCACTTTATATCAGATTCAGCATCGGTTTCACTATCACTTGAACAAGTGCTACCAATGTTGTTGATTAGTGTGCACATCTTTGTACATACAGAGACCACACACACACATACACACATAGGACGCACGTCGGGCATGGACACGGACCACGCACGCCGTACACGCAGACACGAAGACCACACATGTTGGACACACAGAAAAAATGGGCACACACACACCAAGAGCGTCGCCACACGCTTTGGCAACAGAATAGAGGGAGGGAGGCACAGGGTGTTACCTTGGAGCGGCGTATGTGTGGTCGTGGGAGCCTCCGGGCGGCGGGCCAGTGACCGTGGCGTCCGGGCGGCAAGTCGGAGTCCATGGCGCCCGAGGTAGTGAGCGTGGCGCCGAAGGTAGTGAGCGTAGCGCCGGCGGCGACCGTGCCCTCCGTGAGGCTTTGTTCGGTTCCACCGAAAATGAGAGGGATTGGCATGGATTGATGATACATCACCAACGTATCTATAATTTTTGATTGTTCCATTCTATTATATTATCTGTTTTGGATGTTTTATATGCATTTATATGATGTTTTATATTATTTTTGGACTAACCTATTAATCTAGAGCCTAGTGCCAGTTTCTGTTTTTTCCACGTTTTTCAGTATTGCGGATAAGGAATATTAAACGGAGTCCAAATGAAATAAAATCTCCGGAAGGATTTTTCTTGGACCATAAGAAACGCAGCAGATTTGGAGTAGGGGACACAACATCTGCCGGGAGGCCACAAGCCTGTAGGGCATGCCCTGGGGGTGGTCGCACCCCTTGGCTTGTGGGCCCCCTACATGTCTCCTAACCCTATTCTTTGGCCTACAAATTCCCAAATATTCCCGTATCACCAAAAAGAGCCACGAAAATACTTTTACGCCGCTGGGAGCCTTGGTTCCCGAGAGATCCAATCTGGGAGCCTTTTTTGGTAATCTGTCGGGGAGGGCATTGATCACGGAGGGCATCTACATCAACACCATTGCCCATCCAATGATGTGTGAGTAGTTCACCATAGACCTACGGGTCCATAGCTAATAGCTAGATGGCTTCTTCTCTCTCTTTGATCTTCAATACCATGTTCTTCATGATCTTCATGGAGATCTATCCAATGTAATACTCTTTTGCGGTGTGTTTGTCGAGATCCGATGAATTGTGAGTTTATGTTCAGATTATCCATGAATATAATTTGAGTCTCTTCTGAATTCTTATGTGCATGTTTTCAAATATTTGCAAGTCTCTTCGAGTTATTGGTTTGGTTTGGCCACCTAGATTGATAATTCTTGCAATAGGAGAAGTGCTTAGTTTTGGGTTCAATAGTGCGGTGTACTCTCCCAGTGACATAGTAGGGGTAGCGAGGCACGTATTGTATTGTTGGCATCAAGAATAAAAAGATGGGGTTTTCATCATATTGCTTGAGTTTATCCCTTTACATCATGTCATCTCACTTAATGTGTTACTCTGTTCTTCATGAACTTAATACTCTAGATGCAAGCAGGAGACGGTCGATGTGTGGAGTAATAGTAGTAGATGCAGAATCATTTCGGTCTACTTGACACGGACATGATGCATATATGCATAATCATTGCCTTGGATATCTTCATAATTATTCACTTTTCTATCAATTGCTCCACAGTAATTTGTTCACCCACCGTATTATTTTCCTTTATGAGAGAAGCCTCTAGTGAAACCTATGGCCCCCGGGTCTATTTTCCATATTATATTTTCATACCTATAAACCAAAAATACCAAAAATATAATCCTGCAATTTATTTACTTTTCTTTCCCCAATCTTTTATATCTATCTCTATCAGATCTCATCCTTGCAAATAACTTTGAAGGGATTGACAACCCCTTTATAGTGTTGGGTGCAAGTGTTTGATTATTTGTGTAGGTACTACTATTGGGGCCTTGCTTGTTCCTCCTACTCTATTGATACCTTGGTTCTCAACAAACTGGGGGAAATACTTATCTATTTTGATGCATCACCCTTTTCTCTTCAAGGGAAAACCAACGCAAGCTCAAGAGGTAGCAACAAGGATTTTTGGCGCCATTGCCGAGGAGGATACATAGCAAGACCACGCCTACAAAGTACCCGTCACAAACTCATACCTTGCATTTACTTTATTTTCCATTTGCCTCACGTTTTCCTCTCCCTCACTTTTAAAATAATTTTCAGAAAATACCAGAAAGATTTGCCTTTTTATTCACCTTTTTTCTATTCGTCTTTTTGTTTCCTTGCATGTGTGCTACATCTATTCGTTGCCACCATGTCTAAATATGGGGAGATTTACATTGAAAAGGATAGTAATAATCTTGAGAAAATAATGATTCCCATAGAGGACCTACTACTATTCATACAAAAAAATTCCGCATACGTAGTGGCAACATCATTGGAGAAGGTGTTATTCAAGATTTCTTTACTTGTGCTAGTATGCTATCGACTTTAGGAGGGTCTATTCTTAATAAAACTAATAGTATTGCGGACGCCATAACACTACTAATAATTGAACTTGAGAGACAATTTGTTCATATACATCCTTTCATACAAAGGATTTTTCTTGAGTTCTCTAATATTCAGCTTACTTCCGTTAAGCGTGCCGCCACTATATTTCCAGCCCACGAGTTTAGATTCCTTATGAAAGAGGCTAGTGCAATTTTCGCTCATTATAAAATTAATGGTGGATGTCCCCCCATTAAGGAGATCCTTTTTAATCAAGAAGAAATAAGGAGATTGCAGCCCCTGATACGTCTCCAACGTATCTACTTTTCCTAACGCTTGTCCTCCTGTTTTGAACTCTAATTTGCATGATTTTAATGGAACTAACCCCGGAGTGACATTGTTTTCAGCAGAACTACATGGTGTTGTTTTCGTGCAGAAATAAAAGTTCTCAGAATGGAACGAAACTTTGCGAGGATTTTTTATATCAATAAAGAGAATTTCTGGAGCTAAGAGCCACCTAGGTGGGCACAACCCACCAGGACACGCATGCCCCCCCCCATGTGCATCCCGGTGGGTTGTCCCCACCTGGTGGCCCCTATGACCCTAAAACCGACGCTATAAAATCACATTATTCTAGAAAAAATCAGGAGGAAAGAATTATCACGTTTCACGAGACGGAGCCGCCGCCGTCTCCTGTTCTTCATCGAGGGGCCATATCTGGAGTCCATTTGGGGCTCCGGAGAGGGGGATCTTCGATCTTCGTCATCACCAACACATCTCCATCGCCAATTCCATGATGCTCCCCACCGGGAGTGAGTAATTCCTCGTAGGCTCACTGGTCGGTGAGGAGTTGGATGAGATTCATCGTGTAATCGAGCTAGTTTTGTTAGGTCATGATCCCTAGTATCCACTATGTTCTGAGATTGATGTTGCTATGACTTTGCCATGCTTAATGCTTGTCACTTTGGGCCCGGGTGCCATGATTTCAGATTTGAACCGTTTATGTTATCACCATTATATCCATGTTCTAGATCCGATCTTGCAAGTTATAGTCACCTACTATGTGTTATGATGCGGCAACCCCTGAGTGACAATAGTCGGGACCACTCCCGGTGATGACCGTAGTTTGAGGAGTTCATGTATTCACCGTGTGTTAATGCTTTGTTCCGGTTCTCTATTAAAAGGGGGCCTTAATATCCCTTAGTTTCTAATAGGACACCGCTGCCATGTGAGGGTAGGACAAAAGATTTCATGCAAGTTCTTTCCATAAGCATGTATGACTATTTACGGAATACATGCCTACAATATATTTATTAACTCGAGCTAGTGTCGTACCGCTCTAGGTTATAACTGTCTCATGATGAATATCATCCAACGAGTCACCGATTGATACGTCCCAAACGTATCTATAATTTATGTTTGTTCCATGCTCTTTTGGGAGACATTGTTATATGTTTTGCTACACTTTCATACCTTTTGACACATATTTGTACTAGCCTACTAACTCAGTGCACCCAGTGCCAGTTTCTGTCTGTTGATGTCTTTTAATTGCAGGGACTTTACCCCAATTTTCGGAGCCCCAAAAATCCCAAGAAAAATATATATAAATCAGCGTGACAGAAGCTTCACGAAGCACCAAAGGTGGGCCAGAGGGGAGCCAGGCCCTGCCCAGGCGGCCACCCTGCGCGCCCCCCTTCCTGGCCGCGCCACGAGACCGCCTGGGTGGAGGGTTCACCCCCTCGCGCCCTCCTTTGGCCTATATTCAGCCCTCGGACGGAATCGCGAATTTCTCCACCGTTCCGCCGCCGTAGTGCTTCCGAGATCGGGAGCGCCAGAAGACCTCTTCTCGGTACCCTGCCGAAGGGAGAATCGATCTCCGGGAGCTTCTCCACCACCATGGACACTTCCCTGACAGGTCGTGAGTAGTCCTCCTTGGACCATGAGTCAATGACCAGTAGCTATGTGATGTCTTCTCTCCAATCTTGTGCTTCAATGCTTAGCCCTTATGAGCTACCCTACATGATCAAGGCATCTATGTAATTTACCTGCTGTTGCTATGCTGAGTTTGCTGGGATCCGATGGATTATGAGATTATGTTCAGATTGGGATGAGTTATATATTTGGTTCTCCTTTTATATTATGTTCTTGAGTAATTCATGCATGTTCTCCGTTGCTTTTTATTGCTTTGGCCGAGTAGTAGATTGTAACTCCAAGAGGGAGTGTTATGCATGATTGTGGGTTCATGCCCCCTGATGTCTAGCTTGAGTGACAGAAACATGAGACTAAGGCATGTGATGTTTCCACCAGGGAGAAAACAACGGTGCTTGTTACCATGGTTACAAGGATTGTTTACCTTACCCAAAGTTCGTTAATGCAGTTGTCTGTTGCTTTGAGTTTACACTTTGGGTGGGGCTCGCAACTTAATACCCGCGAGATGTTCTAGATAGATATATCAAGGTGGGTGATTAGATAGTAGATTCTGATGGATAAACGGTCTACTTGTCTTGGCGTACTGCCATTAGTTTTGAGCCTCTAACTTTCTAGTAGCATGATTAGCATTGTGGTGTGTTTATAATTCTGTCAATTGCCCAGCTCTAATTTGTTTACCCAACATAGTTGTTTATCGTCTTTTGGGAGAGAGACATCATTAGTGAACATCATGTGACTCTGGTCCATAATTCCACCATTGTTTACACCTCCACCATTTACTGATTTTATTTACTTTTCTGTTGCAATCACTATCGCTATTCCCGCTTGTGTTTTGATCCTTTGCAAACTACAAGGCCGGAGAGATTGACAACCTCTCTGAACTAATTGGGAGCAAAGTTATTTGTTGTGTTTGCAGGTCCACGTCTTCTGCTAGCGCCAGAGCAACGGACACCGACTTGTTGATCCTCGGAGTCCTCCTGGTTCGATAAACCTTACAGTCCCCGTGTAAGGGAAATCTGCTGCTGACTACATCCCCACCTTCCACTTGGGGTAACTGATGACCCACAAGTATAGGGGATCAATCGTAGTCCTTTTGATAAGTAAGAGTGTCGAACCCAACGAGGAGCAGAAGGATCTGACAAGTGGTCTTCAGCAAGGAAAAATCTGCAAGCACTGAAATTGTCGGTAACAAGTGATTGTGTGGTGAGATGATTCGTAGCAAGCAACAAGTAACAAAAGTAGCAACGGTGTAGCAAAGTGTCCAAATCCCTTTTGTAGCAAGGGACAAGCCTGGACAAAGTCTTATAGGAGGAAAAACGCTCCCGAGGACACACGGGAATTTCTGTCATGCTAGTTTCATCATGTTCATATGATTCACGTTCGTTACTTTGATAGTTTGATATGTGGGTGGACCGACGCTTGGGTACTGCCCTTACTTGGAAAAGCATCCCACTTATGATTAACCCCTCTCGCAAGCATCCGCAACTACGAAATAAGAATTAAGACAAAGTCTAACCATAGCATTAAACTAGTGGATCCAAATCAGCCCCTTACGAAGTAACGCATAAACTAGGGTTTAAGCTTCTGTCACTCTAGCAACCCATCATCTACTTACTACTTCCCAATGCCTTCCTCTTGGCCCAAATGATGGTGAAGTGTTATGTAGTCAATGTTCACATAACACCACTAGAGGAAAAACAACATACAACATATCAAATTACCGAACGAATACCAAATTCACATGACTATTATTAGCATGACTTATCCCATGTCCTCAGGAACAAAAGTAACTACTCACAAAGCATAATCATAATCATGATCAGAGGTGTAATGAGTAGAATCAAGGATCTGAACATAAACTCTTCCACCAAGTAATCCAACTAGCATAAACTACAAAGAGTAATCAACACTACTAGCAACCTTACAAGTACCAATAGGAGTCGCGAGACGGAGATTGGTTACAAGAGATGAACTAGGGTTTGGAGATGAGATGTTGTTGATGAAGATGTTGATGGTGACAAGTCCCCTCCAATGAGAGGAGTGTTGGTGATGACGATGGCGACGATTTCCCCCTCCGGGAGGGAAGTTTCCCCGGCAGGATCGTCCTGCCGGAGCTCTAGATTGGTTCTGCTCAAGTTCCGCCTCGTGGTGGCGGCGAAACCACGAAAAAGCTCCCTTCTGATTTTTTTTGGACGAAACCCTCCATATAGCAAAAGAGGGGGGCAAGTGGGCCAGCAGGGTGCCCACAAGCCCCCATGGCGCGGCCTGGGGGGTGGCCGCGCCGTGCAGGCTTGTGGCCACCCCCTGGCCCTCCTCCGGTACTTCTTCGGCCCAGTATTTTTTATAAATTGGGAAAAAAATCTCCCTTGATTTTCACGGTGTTTGGAGTTGCGCAGAATAGGTATCTCAACCTTGCTCCACTTTCAGGCCAGAATTCCAGTTGCCGGTATTCTCCCTCTTCATGTAAACCTTGCAAAATAAGAGAGAAAAGGCATAAGAATAGTGCCATGAAGTGAAATAACAGCCAAAGAAGCGATAAATATCAAAGTGAAAACATGATGCAAAATGGACGTATCAGTAACCAACGAGGGGCCAGAAGTATATCCATCAACTTGTCATCAAGAAAAATTTTGGCGTCGTTGCCGGGGACTCCAGTCTTCAAGATAGGGGAGTTGCACGCTATCTTTTACCTTTGCTTTTTAAATCTTGTTAGTTTGCTTTCTAGTTTTTTCTTTAGAGTCTTATACCAAAAACCACAAAAAAATAGTTGTTTTGTTCTTGCTTGTTGCTGCTGCTATGGGTTCCACTTAGAACACCAAGTTGTGTGACTTCACTAGTCACAACGACAATGATTTTACCTTCACTTCTATTGCTCCAATTGCCACTGTGGGTATTTATAAAAGTAATAGACCTTATGACTATGTTAGTTATTATGGAGAATTATGCCCTTGGCATGGTCTCCCCGAGAAGGAACCGTATATTTGGTTTGAAGTTACTCCTAAACGTCCCCAACTTGGGAAGACATCCAAACTTTTATAACAGAGAGCAAATCAAATATAGAGGATGACACTACAATCTTACTTAATAGCGATGATATTAATTTTGATAATTGTAGTCTTTCCGAAGTTATCACTTTTTTGCAAAGAATGGCTAAGGACCCCCACACTAGTACACTCAATATTGCCTTCACTGAGCATATTACCAATGCTCTTATCAAAGCTAGGGAGGAGAAGCTCAAGCTAGAGACTTCTATTCTTAGAAAACTAGAAGATGGTTGGGACCCTATGGTCAAGATTAAATTGAATAATTTCTCTTGCTTTGCTTTATGTGATGTTGGAGCTAGTGCCTCCGTTATGCCCAAAAGAATGTATGATATGCTTGATTTGAAACCATTTGATCAATGTTCTTTTGGTGTTCGTCTTGTTGATTCTTCCATAAAGAAACCTTCAGGGAGAATTGATGATGTTCTTATTGTTGTCAATGATAATTATGTTCCTATTGATTTTCTTATTATGGACATTGAGTGTGATACCTCATGTCCAATTATTTTGGGATGTCCTTTTCTCCGCACCGTTGGTGCTATCATTGACATGAAAGAAGGGACCATTATATTCCAATTTCCCCTTAAAAAGGGAATGGAACACTTCCCTTGAAAGAATATTACGTTACCTTATGAGTCCATTACTCGGGCAAGTTATTCTTTTGGAGTTGATGATACTTGATCTTTTTGCATCATGCCTAGCTCAAAGGCATAAAAGAAAGTGCTTGTTGGGAGGCAACCCAATTTTTTTTACTTTCAGTTTTAGTGGTCTTGATGCTTGTTACTACTGTAGCAAAATCATTGTATCTTTATTTTCAAGGTTTGTGCCAAGTTTTAGCCTCTGATTGCAAGAAAGTTCAAAAGTTGTGGCATGCTGTCCAAAAACAGATTATGTCTGCTTGACGAAAAATTTTGCCAAAAATCACTAGATCATCTTTTTGATATCAATTATATTGACAGCATGCTGTATATAATTGTCTTTCTGGCGTCTGTCCTAAGTTTTTTTATTTGAGTTGCACAAGTGCCCCTAAAAATTATTTACTACCTCTATTCTGTTTTTCCCAGATTCTGTCCTATTTTGCGTTTCATTGTTTTGCAAATCTTAAGCTTTATTTTCCTTTGCAAAAACCTTTTGGAAATCTTGAGAAACAGTAGCTCTTCCTGAAAATATCTATTTCCAGTAGAGAATAAATTATTTTATTACGGTCATTAACCACTCTAATCAGCATATGATGAGTTTCGTATGAAGGGGGTTTTCAAGTATGCGATGGAAGATGATGAAAGAAGATCCAGGAGTGTCAAGCGCTCAAGCTTGGGGATGCCTCCATGCACCCCAAGAAATATTCAAGGAGACCTCAAGCGTCTAAGCTTGGGGATGCCCCCGTGCATCCCCTTCTCCATCAACAATCATCAGTTTGCCCTTCTCCATGCTATATTTTTATCACTTCATATGTTATGTGCTAAGCTTGGAGCGTCCCGCTCTTTATTTTTTAGTTTGTTTTAGTTTTGCTTGCTTTTCATAACAAGTTGGAACCTAGCCTTCTTTTTGGGAGAGATACACGCTCCACTCCACCCTAAAACACAACATAGGTTTTCATGCTTATCTTTTTTGTGTGTTCTTTATCTTTTCATAGCTGCTGTCAGCTTAGCTCTTAGTTTTCATGCTTTATCTTTTTAAGAGCTTTTATTTAGGTTGCTTTTGGAACTATCTTGAGTTGTCATGCTTATCATGTTTAGAGAGTTGGTTTGTTGCACTGAGTTGTGTGTCTTGCATGAGTAGGTAATTGAGGTTACTATTTAAGTATAGTAGTAACTTGCAATAGTTTTGAAGTATTGATTTGAGTAATGTTTGGACTATTGGTGTCAAGAGCTTGAGCCTATTAGTGATAGGTGTCGTATTTTGAGAAATCCGTGTGTATTTTTAAAAACTAAAAAATTAGTTGAGAACTCTAGCTACTAGATGGATCGCTAACCTCTGGAGGGGTTGGAATATATAGAGTACCCTCACGTTATCATGGGTCGAGGATGCGCAAGGATAACCAAACCCACAAACACTATTCCTTGGGGTGCTTGTATCTTTGTGAATCTCCTTACTAGATAGAGAGTTACCTATATTAAGTGCATGAGTTCTTCGGACTAATGCGAGTATTCGATAGTTGGCACTTCCACCATCCATATTTTTCTAGCCACTTCGGTACCGTGCATTGCCCTTTCCCATCTTGAGAGTTGGTGCAAACTTCGCCAGTGCATCCAAACCCTTGGCATGATACACTCTGTCATCATAAGCCTCACTATATCCTTCCTCAAAACAGCCACCATACCTACCTATTAAGGCATTTCAATAGCCTTTCTGAGATACATTGCCATGCAACATCCACCATCTCATGATTTGATCTTCATGTCATACATGATTTTGCTTGATCGAGGAGCCGCATGCTAGTTGGGCCTTGCCCTTATTATTGCTACATGACAAGCTAGTTTCATTGCACATCCTGCTACACTGGCAGAGGCATACATTTGCATACATCATGATAGTTTTCATTTATCTTTCTGTTGAGTACTTCTTATAAAGTCTAAAGATCTTCTTTTTATTCTTGTAAAACATAGAGTGTTGCCCTTAAGTGAGGAAAAGATCCCAAAGAGGACAAATTAAAAGATCCCAAAAGAGGACACATGAAAAGATCCCAAAGTGGACAAATGAGAGATAAATATAAAGATCCAAAGAGGCCACAAAAAAATAAAGAAAAAAAAGAAATTAAAAGGGAGAAGGGGGCAACACTACTATTCCTTTTGAAAGATCCACACTCATACTCCATTGTTATATTTGTACTCCATAGAGATTATCATTCATGCATAACTATGTGGAGACCCTTACACTATAGAACTTGTATTGTATATTCCAATGATGAGCCTCCTAAAATGAGCTCTAGATCTTCATGAGCAAGCAATTTGTATGCACCCCCACTAGTTCCATTGGAGAGCTTACCTTAGCTCATATGTGCATCCGTTGCATGGCAATCCCTACTCCTCACATCATATCGATCATTTGGCTTTCTCTCGCCTATGGTTGTCCTCATTGATGTGAGCCTTTCACACCTTTTTTGTCTTCCTTCCCCATCATTATTCTCTTTGCCATCCTAAGTGCCAACATATCTTGCTTGCCCTCATCCATTGCATGAGTGCTCAAAGTTGAAAGGGAGAGGATCATTTTGACTTGTGCCTGACTAGTGGTCTGGGGATGAGTCAAAATAAGAGTCCGAAGGAGACCAAGTGTGAAGTTTTAGTAGATTGAGTTCTCAATTAAATTATATAATATTTTTATGCTCTAAACCCATCTCCCACTTCTTGCACGTAAACACCATTTGGAGACATTCGAGTCACGAACAGCGAGAGCTCTTGCACCTTTATGTTCTTACTTTGCTAATTTCAATACTAGATATAGATTCTTGCTTGTTATTGTCTTGACTTGAATTGCATATCTTACTTGCTTTACTTTGAAGTTCTTATATGTGTGTTAGCATGTCACCATAGAAATTATTTGAGTTATCATTTACCTACTCGAGGACGAGCAGGAATTAAGCTTCGGAATGTTGATACGTCCCAAACGTATCTACAATTTTTGTTTGTCCCATGCTCTTTTGGGTGATATTGTTATATGTTTTGCTACACTTTCATACCATTTTACACATATTTGGACTAACCTACTAACTCAGTGCACCCAGTGCCAGTTTCTGTCTACTGATGTCTTTTAATTGCACGGACTTCACCCCAATTTTCAGAGCCCCAAAAATCCCGAGAAAAATATATAAAAATCAGCATGACGGAAACTTCACGAAGCACCAAAGGAGGGCCACAGGGGAGCCAGGCCCTGCCCAGGTGGCCACCCTGCGTGGCCCCCTTCCTAGCCGCGCCACTAGGCCGCCTGGGTGGAGGGTCCACCCCCTAGTGCCCTCCTTTGGCCTATATTTACCCCTCGGACGGAAAACCCTGAGATAGATCCAGAATCACAAATTTCTCCACCGTTCCGCCGCTGCACCACTTCTGAGATTGGGAGCGCCAGAAGACCTCTTCCCGGCACCCTGCCAGAGGGAGGATTAAACTCCGGGAGCTTCTCCACCACCATGGACGCTTCCCGGACGTGTCGTGACTAGTCCTCCTTGGGCCAGGAGTCCATGACTAGTAGCTATGTGATGTATTCTCTCCAATCTTGTGCTTCAATGCTTAGCCCTTGTGAGCTTCCCTACATGATCAAGGCATCTATGTAATTTACATGCTGTTGCTATGCTGAGTTTGCTGGGATTCGATGGATTATGAGATTATGTTCAGATTGTGATGAGTTATATATTTTGTTCTCCTTTTATATTATGTTCTTGACTAATTCATGCATGTTCTCCGTTGCTTTTTATTGCTTTGGCCGAGTAGTAGATTGTAACTCCAAGAGGGAGCGTTATGCATGATTGTGGGTTCATGCCCCCTGATGTCTAGCTTGAGTGACAGAAACATGAGACTAGGGGATGTGTTGTTGCCACCAAGGAGAAAACAACGGTGCTTGTGACCACGGTTGCAAGGATTGTTTACCTTACGCAAAGTTTGTTAATGCAGTTGTCCATTGCTTTGAGTTTACACTTTGAGTGGGGCTCGCAACTTAATACCAGCGAGATGTTCTAGAAAGATATCTCAAGGTGGATGATTAGATAGTAGATGTTGATGGATAAATCGTCTACTTGTCTTGGCGTACTTCCCATTACTTTTGAGCCTCTAACTTTCTAGTAGCATGATTAGCATTGCGGTGCGTTTATAATTCTGTCAATTGCCCAGCTGTAATTTGTTTACCTAGCATAGTTGTTTATCGTCTTTTGGGAGAGAGGCATCACTAGTGAACATCATGTAACTCTGGTCCAAATTTCCACCATTGTTTACACCTCCAGCATTTACTGCTTTTATTTACTTTTCTGTTGCAATCACTATCGCTATTCCCGCTTGTGTTTTGATCCTTTGCAAACTACAAGGCCAGAGAGATTGACAACCTCTCTGAACACGTTGGGAGCAAAGTTATTTGTTGTGTGTGCACGTCCACGTCTTCTGCTAGCGCCAGAGCAGCGGACACCTACTTGTTGATCCTCGGAGTCCTCCTGGTTCGATAAACCTTACAGTCCTCGTGTAAGGTAAATCTGCTGCTAACTACATCTCTACCTTCCACTTGGGGTAACCAACGAGGGGCGCGAAGTATATCCATCAACTCGTCATCACCGATCCAATGCCTACTAATTTACCTTATATTGTTCTTGCTAACTTACTATTGTTGCTACTGCTATCGTTACTGCTACAAAATCACTGCTATCACTGTTACCGTTATTATTGTTGTTGCTACTATCATCAAAACTATCGTATTATTGTGCTACTAATCACTTTGTTGTAGATAATTAATCTCGAGGTGTGGTTGAATTGACAACTCACCTCCTAATACCTTCAGATATTCTTTGGCTCCCCTTGTGTCGAATCTATAAATTTGGGTTGAATACTCTACCCTCGAAAACTGTTGCGATTCCCTATACTTGTGGGTTATCAAGACCTTTTTTGGCACCGTTGACGGGGAGCATAGAAATATTTGTTGATTCACTTGGGATTATTATCATACGATCACTATGGAGAATATGAAGGATGCTAAGACTAAGATTTTTTTCCTCTAAGACGAGGGGAGGTAAGGAACTGCCATCCAGCTCCGCTTTAGATTCACCTTCTCCTATAAGTAAACTTGCAACACCACAAGATGCTATTAATTATAATATGTCGCAAGTTATTGATGATGCTACTTCTGCTATGAATACTACTCATGATGATGCTAGTACCTTGCTTAATGATGATGTGCCACTAGGTGAATTTCTTGATGAACAAATTGCTAGAGTAAGACAGCATGATATTGTTGAATCTGATGATGAACTTGAAACTAAGAATCTTGAAACACCTACTAGAACTAGTACTCCTAGATATGAATTGCTAAAGGTACCGGAAGGTTATACTATGAGTGAGGAGGCAACTAGAGATATTCTTGCTTGTAAGGATAGAGATGATCTAGAGAAATTATTATGCAAGTATAAGGAAAAATCTCTCAATGCTAAAATGAAATGTGATCATGAGTTTGCTAATTCACCTATCTTTATTGATGATAAGGATTATGAATTCTTTGTCAACCTAGAGTTAATCACTTTGGTTGAATTTGATCATTTCCATGGTTAGAAAACTGAAACTGTTGTGGCACATCTTACTAAGTTGAATGATATAGCCACCCTTTTTGCTCATGATGAGAAGATTCGCTATTACTATATTCTCAAGATATTTCCGTTCTCATTAAAGGGTGATGCTAAAGCTTGGTACAATACTCTTGCTCCTGGTTGTGTGCGTAATCCCCAGGATATGATTTATTATTTCTCTGAAAAATATTTCCATGTTCATAAGAAATAAGCTGCCTTGCAGGAAATATTTAACTTTGTGCAAATTGAAGAAGAGAGTCTCCCACAAGCTTGGGGGAGGCTTTCCCAATTGCTTAATGCTTTGCCTGGTCATCCTCTTAAGAAAAATGAAATACTTGATATCTTCTATAATGGACTAACCGATGCTTCTAGGGATTTCCTAGATAGTTGTTCTGGTTGTGTTTCAAGGAACGAACTATTGGGCAAGCTAAAGAATTATCGAATTACATATTGCAAAGTTATGATGATTGGACTCCTCCTGAAACACCTATTAAACCCACTCCGAAGAAGAGGGGTATCTTATATTTCAGTTTTGAAGATATGCAAGAGGCAAAGAAATCTATGAAGGAACAAGGTAGTAAAGCCGAGGATGTTAAAAATTTACCACCTATCGAAGAAATACATGGGCTTCAAGCACCACCACCACCTAAGGTAGTAGAGGTAAAATATTTAATGAAATTCAATGATAGTGATGATCCTCGTAATAAACATAATAGTCAATGCCTTTATGAGTTTGATAATTACATTAGAAAGCAAGATCACTTCAATGCACATGTTATGAAACAATTGAAATACAACTTTGATATGATTGCTCGCTTAAGTGACTTCTTATTAAAATCTCGAATGATGTTAGAGGTGTAGGAAATCATGCCTCTATGGTTCAAACTCAATTACAACAAGTTGCTAAATCTCAAAGGGAGTTACTTGATTAAATGAACAATAATATAAGTGACTTTGTCGTTAGAGTAGCCACTAGAGGAGGTAAAATGACTCAGGAACCACTCTATCCTGAGGGACACCCAAAGAGAATGAAACAAGCCTCTCAAACAATTAACACTGATGCGCCTAGTCCTTCTAAAAATAAAAATAAGAAGAAAAATAATAGGACTTTGCATGCATCTAGTGAACCTGAAATAGAAAAACCTCCTGATGATGATAATGAAGTTTCTATCTCTGATGCTGAAACTCAATTTGGTAATGAACACTCACCTTTTGATAATGAAAAATATAATGATGAGGTTCATGAAGACACTCAAACAAATGATAAAGAACCAGATAAAGATGTTGAGATACAACCCGTTGTTGATCTTGATAACCCACAACCCAAGAATAAAATATATGATAAAAGAGACTTTGTGGCTAGAAAACATGGAAAGGAAAGATAACCATGGGTTAAAAATCCTATGCCCTTTCCACCTAAGTCAAGTAAAAATAAAGATGATGAAGAATTGAACGCTTTGTTGAAATGCTAAGTCCAGTCTTTTTGCGAATTCGCTTGACTGATATCTTAAAAATGCCTCCTGAAAGACATCATCAGCAATAAGAGAAAAATACCGGAAGCTGAAATCTCCACTATGCTTGCTAATTATACTTTTAAATATGGAGTATCTAAAAACTTGGAGATCCGGGAATAACAACTACACCTTGCTCCATTAAAAGAAATTATGTGAAAACTGCTTTATATGATTTGTGATGCGGTGTTAGTGTTATGCATTTCTCCTTATATAAAAGACTTGATTTGAATAAACTCACACCTATTGATATATCTTTGAAAATGGCTAACAAATCAACTGCCATACTATCGGTATTTGTGAGAATGGGCCCGTTGTTGTTGCTAATGCTACTATTTTGACTGACTTGGTTATACTTCAGATGCCCGAGGACGACAACATGTCTATTATCCTTGGTAGACCCTTCTTGAATACTGCAGGGGATGTTATTGATTGCAATAAAAGCAAGGTCACTTTTCATATCAATGGTAATGAGCATACGGTGCACTTTCCGAAGAAATAATTCCAAGTCAATGGTATTAATGTTATTGAAAAATCTTCGACAATCAATATTGGAAGTTTTCAACTACCTCTACCTACTATTAAAAAGAAATATGAAATGCTTATTGTGGGGGACACTAATATCCCCATTGAGGTAACTTAGTGATTTACGAAAGTTCTTCGGTTTCATATTAATCGAAAATGGTTGTTAATAAGACTTTATCAACCTCATTAATGGATCATTTTTTAGAGGTATGAAGTTGATGAATTTAGTGACACTACCTTCTGTCCCTACCTTTTGTTTTCTGTTTTTCTTAGTTAAATAAAATAAAATGCCATGCTTTGTTTGTTTTCTGAGTTTTCTGTGCAATAAAAAATGACCCAAAAATAAAAGTACTCAAAATGCCCTAAAATTTAACACGATTTTTTGTAATATTTCTGAATTTTTTATTCTTTCTAAATTTTTTTAACCAAGATTGGTTTACAAATTGCCCAGATTTTCCTAATTTTTCAGAATTTTTGGAGTTACATAAGTATTCAAAGTAAACAGATTGCTACGGACTGTGTTTTCTTTGTGTTGTTTGCTTATTTTGATGAATCTATGGGTTGTATCGGGGGGTATGAACCAGGGAGAAGTTGTAATACAGTAAACATTACATCAATGTAAATAAAGAATGAGTTCACAACAGTACCTAAAGTGGTGATTTATTTTTCTTATACTAACGGATCTCATGAGTTTTCTGTTGAGTTTTGTGTTGGTAAGTTTTAAAGTTTTGGGTAAAGATTTGATGGACTATGGAATAAGGAGTGGCAAGAGCCTAAGCTTGGGGATGCCCAAGGCACCTGAAAGGATCGATATGGTTGACTAGAGGGGGGTGAATAGGCAACTACCAATTTTTAGCTTTTCTTAACAAATAAGGATTAGAAACATAAAGGTTCTCTAAAATAACACTAGGTGAGCAACCTATATGATGCTACTTACAAAGAGTAAAGAAGCAAGTAAGAGATACTCTACAACAACAACAAATACAAAGTAAAGGTAAGAGATAACCACAAGTGGAACCGATGAAGAGGAGGATGTGTTACCGAAGTTCCTTCCCTTTGACAGGAAGTACGTCTCCATTGGAGCGGTGTGGAGGCACAATGCTCCCCAATAAGCCACTAGGGCCTCCGTATTCTCCTCACGCCCTCGCACAATGCAATGTGCCGTGATTCCACTATAGGTGCCCTTGAAGGCGGCGACCGAACCTTTACAAACAAGGTTGGGGCAATCTCCACACAATGCTTGGAGGCTCCCAACAAGATCACGGAGCTTCACCACAATGGAATGTGGCTTCGAGGTGACCTCAACCGTCTAGGGTGCTCAACCACCCAAGAGTAACAAGATCCGCAAGGGATTAGTAGGGGGAATCAAATATCCTTTGGTGGAAGTGTAGATCAACGCCTTCTCAAGCAATCCCTAGAAAATCAACAAGGTCGACTGGCTAAGGAGAGAGATCGGGCTAAAATAAGCTTGTGGAGCAACAATGGAGCTTAGAGGGGTTAAAGGTGAGCTCTAGGAAGAAGAAGATACTTTTATATAGTAGGGGGCAGATCCACCCGTTACCCACCTACCACATAAAGGTACAAGCGGTACTACCGCTCCTGGAGCGGTACTACCGCTACCTAGAGCGGTACTACCGCTCCTGGAGCGGTACTACCGCTACCTAGAGCGGTACTACCGCTCAGCTTCTCACCAACCCAGGTAGTACCGGGATACTACCGTGCCACCACCTCCTTGGGAAAAGTATGCGAGAAAATCCCGTCAGCGCGGTAGTAAAATAATACTACCACACTGAGGGCGGTAGTACCGCCCTTGGAGCGGTAGTAGAAAACTACTACCGCACTTCGGGCGGTAGTACCGCTCCTGGAGCGGTAGTAAAAGTTTACTACCGCACTTGGGAGCGGTAGTAAAAATTTACTACCGCTCTGAGAGCGGTACTACCATTGTGCCAGCGGTACTACCGCTTACCCTTTTCGCATAGGCATAGAATACACTCATTGGGGCTCCATTGAGGCCAAAATATAGGTGGGTGCATGAAGTGTGTGCGTGAGGATTCCACCTAAACCTTTCCGACGCGGACCCCCTCTTAATAAGAAGACTTTCCTATGACTCAAACTAGGAAGAGAAATGTAGAATAAAATCCGTCTTTGAGAACATCCGAGGGGCGTCGAGTCATCTTGTGCCTAGAAGAGAATATTTTGAAATGCTCAGGACACAAGATTAGTCCGCACAACAATTGTCATCAATCACTAAAACTACTTAGGAGAAATATGCCCTAACAGCACCCCAAGTCACATTCAAGGATACCAAAGAGCCTAAGCTTGGGTATGCCCCGGAAGGCATCCCCTCTTTCGTCTTCAATCCATCGGTAGATTTACTTGAGGCTATATTTTTATTCACCACATGATATGTGTTTTGCTTGGAGCGTCTTGTATGATATGAGTCTTTACTTTTTAGTTTGCCACAATCATCATTGTTGCACACATCTTTTGATAGAGAGGGACACGCTGAATCGTGAATTTATTAGAATACTCTTTATGCTTCACTTATATCTTTTGAGCTAGGCAATGTTGCTCTAGAACTTCACTTATATCTTTTAGAGCACGGCGGTGTTGTGTTTTATAAAAATTATTAAACTCTCGTACCTCACTTATATTATTTTGAGAGTTCTTTAAACATCATGGTAATTGGTTTAGGTTATGAATTTAGACCTAATATAATACGATTCCAAGAGGTATATGATAAGAACTTTCATATTAAGTGCATTTAATATGATTAAAAGTTTGATTCCTTGCATATAGTTTTGAGATGTGAAGATGGTAATATGAGAGTCATTCTAGTAAGTGATTGTGAATTAGAAAAAAATACTTGTGTTAAAGCTTGTGATTCCCGTACCATGCGCGTATGGTGAACCGTTATGTGATGAAGTCGGAGCATGATTTGTTTAATGATTGTCAACCTTTGTGTGGAGGTTGGGATCACGCGATGGTTAACTCTTACAACACATCCCCTAGGAGCATGCGTCTAATACTTTGCTTCGATAACTAATAGGATTTTGCAATAAGTATGCGAGTTCTTTATGACTAATGTTGAGTCCGTGGATTATACGCACTCTCACCCTTCCACCTTTCCTAGCCTCTTTAGTACCGCACAACTTTTGTCAGTACTTTAAACCCACCTTCCTCAAAACATACAGCATATATTTTCCTCAAAACAGCCACCATATCTACTTATTATGGCATTTTCATAGGCATTCCGAGATATATTGCCATGCAACACCATCGTCCCGTTTTTATGACACACACCATCACTTCCATATTGCTTATAGAGTCATACTTGGTTCTAGATATCGAGGTGTAATCTTTGAGTTTTAAGTAAATAAAAGTGTGATGATTTGCATTATTAGAGCATTGTCCCCTGTGAGAAAAGGATGTTGGAAGCTATGATTCCCTCACAAGTTGGGATGAGTCTCCAGACTTACAAAAAAATAAAAGAGGACAGCGAAGCCCATAAAAAATAAAGGAGCCCAAAGAAGCCCAACAAGAAAAGAGAAAAATAAAAAAAGAAATGAGAGAAAGAGAGAAGGGACAATGCTACTATCTTTTTCCACACTTGTGCTTCAAAGTAGCACCATGTTCTTCATAGAGAGTCTCCTATTTTGTCACTTTCATATAACTAGTGGAATTACATATTTTGCACAACCACTTAGTTTTCTTTTTGAGCTTTCATACACTTATAGCTCTAGTGCATTTGTTGCATGGCAATCCCTACTCACTTACATTGATATCTATTGATGGGCATCTCCATAGCCCGTTCATATGCCTAGTTGATGTGAGATTATCTTCTCCTTTTTTTGCAACCTCCACCACACTCTATTCCACCTATAGTGCTATATCCATGGCTCACGCTCATGTATTGCGTGAGGGTTGAAAAGGTTTGAGAACATAACAAGTATGAAACAACTGCTTGATTTTCGTTGGGGTTGTGCATGATTTAGATACTTTGTGTGGTGAAGATGGAGCATAGCGAGACCATATGATTTTGTAAGGATAACTTTCTAAGACCATGCTGTTTCGAAAGAAGCAATTACCTTATTAGTATGCTTGAAGTATTATTGTTTTTATGTCAATATTAGACTTTTGTTTTGAGTCTTATGGATCAGAATATTCATGCCAGAATAGAGAATATTACATGGATTAATATGTTAGGTAGCATTCCAAATAAAAAATTATGTATTTATTATTTACCTACTCGAGGACGAACATGAATTAAACTTGGGGATGCTTGATACGTCTCCAACGTATCTATCATTTTTGATTGTTCCATGTTATTATATTATCTATTTTGGATGTTTTGTATGCATTTATTTGATGTTTTATATTATTTTTGGACTAACCTATTAATCTAGAGCCTAGTGCAAGTTTCTCTTTTTTCCACGTTTTTGAGTATTGCAGATAAGGTATGCTAAACGGAGTCCAAACGGAATAAAATCTCCGGAAGGATTTTTCTTGGACTACAAGAAACGCAGCAGATTTGGAGTAGGGGCAGGGCATCTGTCGGGAGGCCACAAGCCTGAAGGGTGCGCCCTGGGGGCTGGACGCGCCACCCTGGCTTGTGGGCCCCTACAGGTCTCCTAACCCCATTCTTTGGCCAACAAATTCCCAAATATTCCCGTATTGCCAAAAAGAGCCACGAAAATACTTCTACGCCACCGGGAGCCTGTGTTCCCGAGAGATACAATCTGAGTGCCTTTTCTGGTAATCTGTCAGGGAGGGAATTGATCGCAGAGGGCATCTACATCAACTCCATTGCCCCTCCAATGATGTGTGAGTAGTTCACCGCAGATCTACGGGTCCATAGCTAGTAGCTAGATGGCTTCTTCTCTCCCTTTGATCTTCAATACCATGTTCTTCATGATCTTCATGGAGATCTATCTAATGTAATACTCTTTTGCGTGTGTTTGTCGAGATCAGAAGAATTGTGAGTTTATGTTCAGATTATCCATGAATATTATTTGAGTCTCTTCTGAATTCTTATATGCATGTTTTCATATCCTTGCAAGTCTCTTCGAGTTATTGGTTTGGTTTGGCCAACTAGATTGGTAATTCTTGCAATAGGAGAAGTGCTTAGTTTCGGGTTCAATCTTGCGGTGTCCTCACCAAGTGACATAGTAGGGGTAGCGAGGCACGTACTGTATTATTGCCATCGAGGATAAAAAGATGGGGTTTTCATCATATTGCTTGAGTTTATCCCTCTACATCATGTCATCTTACTTAATGTGTTACTCTATTCTTCATGAACTTAATACTCTAGATGCAGGCATGAGTCGGTCGATGTGTGGAGTAATAGTAGTAGATGCAGAATCGTTTTGGTCTATTTGACATGGACGTGATGCCTATATGCATAATTATTCCCTTGGATATCTTCATAATTATTCGTTTTTCTATCAATTGCTCGACAGTAATTTGTTCACCCACCGTATTATTTTCCTTTAAGAGAGAAGCCTCTAGTGAAACCAATGGCCCCCGGGTCTATTTTCCATATTATATTTTCAGATCTATAAACCAAAAATATATTCCTGCAATTTATTTACTTTTGTTTCTGCAATCTTTTATATCTATCTCTATCAGATCTCATCCTTGCAAATAACTCTGAAGGGATTGACAGCCCCTTTATAGCGTTGGGTGCAAGTGTTTGATAATTTGTGTAGGTACTACTATTGGGGCCTTGCTTGTTCCTCCTACTCGATTGATACCTTGGTTCCCAACAAACTGAGGGAAATACTTATCTACTTCGTTGCATCACCCTTTCCTCTTCAAGGGAAAACCAACGCAAGCTCAAGAGAAAGCAAGAAGGATTTCTGGCGATGTTGCCGAGGAGGATACGTAGCAAGATCACGCCTACCAAGTACCCATGACAAACTCATATCTTGCATTTACTTTATTTGCCATTTGCCTCTCGTTTTCCCCTCCCCCACTTCTACAACGATTTTCAGAAAATACCAAAAAGATTTGCCTTTTTATTCGCCCTTTTTCCATTCGTCTTTTTGTTTGCTTGCTTGTGTGCTAGATCTATTCGTTGCCACCACATCTGAATATGGGGAGGTTTACATTGAAAGGGATAGTAATAATATTGAAGAGAATAATGATTCCCATAGAGAACCTACTACTATTCATACAAAAAAAACTCTGCATAGGTAGTGGCAATATCATTGAAAAAGGTGTTATTCAAGATTTATTTAATTGTGCTAGTACGCTACCTACTTTAGGAGGGTGTATCCTCAATAAAACTAATAGTATTGCGGACGCCATAACACTACTAATAATTAACCTTGAGAGACAATTTGTTCATATGCATCCTTGCATACAAAGGATTTTTCTTGAGTTCTCTAATATTCAGCTTGCTTTCGTTAAGCGTGTCGCCACTATCTTTCTAGCCCATGAGTTTAGATTCATTATGAAAGAGGCTAGTAAAAATTTTGCTCATTATAAAACTGATGGTGGATGTCCCCCCATCGAGGAGATCCTTTTTAATCTAGAAGAAATAATGAGATTGCAGTCCCCGGATTATGTGGCTTATAATGAAAATTTGAGAAAAAGGGTTCCATTTGTGGTTTTGGTTGATAGGATTTATGAACTCAATGATGATTTTGCTATACAAAATAATGGATTAGAGTTCATACTAAGATATAAACTTATGACCTTCCGCCAAAGGAAAGCCTACAATGATGAATTGATCATACACTATAGAGGGCCGAAGGAGGAACCTATTCCTCCCACGCTTGATCTTAATGATCCTTATCCTATTCAACTTAGCCCTTTTGATTACTTTTGATTGCCACAAAGGAAACATGCTGCTGAAAGAAGGGAGTATGATAAGAGCATTAATAATCTCCCTTACTATTACGATAATACCTAGATCTGTTGCATTATGCTTAGCTAGGAGCGTTAAACAATAGCACTTGTTGGGAGGCAACCCAATTTTATTTGTTTTGCTTTTGTTTTTTGCTTCTGTTTTTTAGTGCTGCACACATTATTACCTCTGTAATAATTGTGTTTTCTTGTTTTAGTTAGTTTTTGAGCCAAGTAAGACCTTTGGGATGGTCTACGGTGTTTTAAAGTTGATTTTGCTGAAAAACACAAACTTTCGCTCTCAGTTGAGGAATTTTATAAATTAATTGGAATGTGATTTTTATCTGAATTGTTTACACAATATTTTTTTTACAAATTTCCCATATTTTTATAATTTTTCAGAATTTTTTTAGTTACATAATTATTTGAAGTAAACATATTGCTACAGACTGATCTGTTTTTGACAAATTATGTTTCTTTGTGTTGTTTGCTTATTTTGATGAATCTATGGGTTGTATCGGGGGGTAAGAACCATGGAGAAGTTTGAATACAGTAAATATTACATCAGTATATATAAATAATGAGTTCACAACAGTACCTAAAGTGGTGATTTATTTTTCTTATACTAACGGATCTCATGAGTTTTCTCTTGAGTTTTGTGTTGTGAAGTTTTTAAGTTTTGGGTAAAGATTTAATGGACTATGGAATAAGGAATTTCAAGAGCCTAAGATTGGGGATGCCCAAGGAACCCCATGTCATATTCAAGGATACCAAAGAGCCTAAGCTTGGGCATGCCCCGGAAGGCATCCCCTCTTTCGTCTTCAACCATCGGTAAATTTACATGAGGCTATGTTTTTATTCACCACATGATATGTGTTTTGCTTGGAGCATCTTGTATAATATGAGTCTTTACATTTTAGTTTGCCACAATCATCCTTGATGCACACATCTTTTGAGAGATAGGGAGATGCTGAATTTTGAATTTATTAGAATACTCTTTATGCTTCACTTATACCTTTTGAGCTAGGCAATGTTGCTCTAGTACTTCACTTATATCTTTTAGAGCACGACGGTGTTGTATTTATAGAAATTTCTAAACTCTCATACCTCACTTTTATTATTTTGAGAGTTCTTCAAACAGCATGGTAATTTGTTTAGGTTGTGAATTTAGTCCTAATATAAGAGGATTCCATGAGGGATATAATAAAAACTTTCGTATTAAGTGCATTGAACATGATGAGAAGTTTGATTCCTTGCATATAGTTTTGAGATGTGAAGATGGTAATATGAGAGTCATGCTAGTAAGTAATTGTGAATTAGAAAAGAAATACTTGTTTAAACCTTGTGATTCCCGTAGCATGCACGTATGGTGAATCGTTATGTGATGAAGTCAGAGCATGATTAGTTTAATGATTGTCAACCTTTGTTTGGAGGTTGGGATCGCGCAATGGTTAACTCCTACCAACCCTTCCCCTAGGAGAATGCATCTAATACTTTGCTTCAGTAACTAATAGGCTTTTGCAATAAGTATGTGAGTTCTTTATGACTAATGTTGAGTTCATGGATTGTATGCACTCTGACCCTTCCACATTTGCTAGCCTCTCTAGTACCCGCGCAACTTTTGTCGCTACTTCAAACCCACCTTCCTCAAAACAGCCACCATATATTTTCCTCAAAACAGCCACCATATCTACCTATTATGGCATTTTCATAGCCATTCCGAGATATATTGCCACGCAACACCACCGTCCCATTTTTATGACACGCACCATCACTTCCATATTGCTTATAGAGTCATATTTTGTTCTATATATCTAGTTGTAATATTTTGAGTTATAAGTAAATAAAAGTGTGATGATTTGCATTATTAGAGCATTGTCTCGTGTGAGAAAAGGATGATGGAAGCTATGATTCCCTCACAAGTTGGGATGGTTCTCCGAACTTACAAAAAATAAAAGAGGCCAGAGAAGCCCATAAAAAATAAAAGAGCCAAATAAGCCCACCAAAAATGAAAAAAAAAATGAGAGAAAGAAAGAAGGGACAATGTGACTATCTTATTCCACACTTTTGCTTCAAAGTAGCACCATGTTGTTCATAGAGAGTCTCCTATTTTGTCACTTTCATATAACTAGTGGAATTACATCTTTTGCACAACCACTTAGTTTTCTTTTTGAGCTTTCATACACTTATATCTATAGTGCATTTGTTGCATGGCAATCCCTACTCACTCACATTGATATCTATTGATGGGCATCTCCATAGCCTCTTGATATGCCTAGTTGATGTGAGATTATCTTCTCCTTTTTTGCAACCTCCACCACACTCTATTCCACCAATAATGCTATATCCATGGCTCACGCTCATGTATTGCGTGAGAGTTGAAAAGGTTTGAGAGTATAAAATGTGTGAAACAATTGCTTGATTTTTATCGGGGTCGTGCATGATTTAGATACTTTGTGTGGTGAAGATGGAGCATAGCCAGACCATATGATTTTGTAAGGATAACTTTCTAAGACCATGTTCTTTCGAAACGAAGTAATTACCTTATTAGTATGCTTGAAGTATTATTGTTTTTATGTCAATATTAGACTTTTCTTTTGAGTCTTATGGATATGAATATTCATGCCACAATAGAGAATATTACATGGATAAATATGTTAGGTAGCATTCCACATCAAAAATTCTGTCTTTATCATTTACCTTGGGGATGCTTGATACGTCTCCAACTTTTCTATAATTTTTTATTGTTCCATGCTATTATATTATCTGTTTTGGATGTTTTATATGCATTTATATGTTGTTGTATATCATTTTTGGACTAACCTATTAATCTAGAGCCTAGTGCCAGTTTCTGTTTTTCTATGTTTTGGAGTATTGCGGATAAGGAATATTAAACGGAATCCAAACAGAATAAAATATCTGGAAGGATTTTTCTTAGACCAGAAGAAACACAATAGACTTGGAGTAGGGGGCAGGACATCTATCGGGAGGCCACAAGTCTGCAGGGCGCGCCCTTGGGGGGTGGTCGCGCTCCCCTGGCTTGTGGGTCCCCTGCAGGTCTCCTAACACTATTCTTTGGCCTATAAATTCCCAAATATTCCCGTATCACCAAAACGAGCCACAAAAATACTTTTACGCCACAGGGAGCCTCTATTCCCGAGAGATCCAATCTGGGAGCCTTTTCCGGAAATCTGCCGGGGAGTAGTTCACCACAGACCTCCGATGATGTGTGAGTAGTTCACCACAGACCTACGGGTCCATAGCTAGTAGCTAGATGGCTTATTCTCTCTCTTTGATCTTCAATACCATGTTCTTCATGATCTTCATGGAGATCTATCCGATGTACTACTCTTTTGCGGTGTGTTTGTCGAGATCCGATGAATTGTGAGTTTATGTGCAGATTAGCCATGAATATTATTTGAGTCTCTTCTCAATTCTTATATGCATGTTTTCATATCTTTGCAAGTCTCTTCAAGTTATTGGTTTGGTTTGGCCAACTAGATTGGTAATTCTTGCAATAGGAGAAGTGCTTTGTTTTGGGTTCAATCTTGCGGTGTCCTCACCAAGTGACATAGTAGGGGTAGCAAGGCACGTATTCTATTGTTGCCATCGAAGTTAAAAAGATGGGGTTTTCATCATATTGCTTGATTTTATCCCTCTACATCATGTCATCTTACTTAATGTGTTACTCTGTTCTTCATGAACTTAATACTTTAGATGCAGGCAGGAGTCGGTCGATGTGTGGAGTAATAGTAGTAGATGCAGAATCGTTTCGGTCTACTTGACACGGACGTGATGCCTATATGCATAATCATTGTGTCGATGAATACTCACAACATATTCCATAGGTAGGCTAAAGTTGGTGATAACCAAAGGGACAAAGGAGGGCGCTGGGAACGAGGTTGGTACAAGCATGGAACGCACGATGTACCCAGGTTCAGGGCTCTCCGTAGAGATAAGACCCCTAGTCTTGCTGGAGTGTTTGATGTGTATGAATGGATTACAATGTCGCTCCTGGAGCTGTGTTGAGAGGAGGAAGAGGGGAGCTGTCGGCTCGTCTCTGCCTCTCTCTATGTGGTTGGTGAGTTTGAAGTGTTGATCGTCCAACCACCTGCATGGAGGGTGACCGGGGGGTTTTATAGACGAACCCACCGGCCTACAATATGGATAAAGGGTACAAGAGTGAGACCCGGCTTGCAGCCTCGCCGGCTAACCAGGGGCCCACGAGAGTCTTGTCTTGTCGCCGGAGGGGCCCGCCGGCTGCATGGTCTCGATTAGCAGTGGGACCCTCCGGCTAGCCAATGAAGCTCTCGCGTAAGGTTGACGCCGAGCACGCATTGTACGTCGAGCGTCGTCCAGCGAGATTCGTCATGGGAAGGTAGTACGACCACCTCCACTGTTCCCCACACCGAGTGCAGTAATGGAGTGGGAGTGCGATGGTCCGACACTATGCTAGGTGATGGATCAGAGCCGGGGTAGGTCAGCGGCGTGGCCGCCGACGCACGTACCTGCCGGATGCCCTGATCCGGTACCTTTGCTGACACGTAGCTACCTTTAATCGTGAGGTCTCATCCTGACCTACGATCTGATGTGACTTGTGATCCTCGGCCGGCTAGCCTACTTGGTCAGCCTTCTCGGGCACGGCCGCCTCGTCCCTAGCCGGCTGGCTGGACCAGGCCGGCCCCGGAGAGGTAACCACCTCGACTCTAGCCGGCAGGGGCTGCCTGACCGGCCAGAGATATGGCCGCCTCACCCTCCACCCGGTTGGCGCAGCCTAGCCGGCCAAAAGACTTGGGCCTTAGGAAACTGTATTTGTTCATGTCCTTTGAGCTGGAAATGAAGGAGCAGGCTTGATGAGCGTACCCCGGGGTTATCCCCCCGACAGTAGTCCCCGAAGCTGGAGAGGCGTGCGGCCTGCGGACGGGCGGCCTCACTGGCTTGATGTTTTGTCTTGGTATTCTTGCCGCCATTCGTGACGAGGAGCGCTAGCTCCAAAACCGGCTGGCTTCGAAGCGACGCCTCGGCTTCATCGTAGGTTGCCCAGAGGGCGCCACGTGCCAGGCCCCTCTTGTCGTAATGATGGTGATTACTGGTGACGGGACCGGGACTGGGTCGTGGGTCCCGCCATGATGCCCCCTCGGCCTCCGCGCTAGAGATCCTCTGCGGATTTACTCCACGACGGTTGGGCTTAGGTAAGCGATATCGTCTGTTATACACGGGGTTAGTGGGGGTCCCGCGCACACCGGATCCCCTCCCCACGAGCTTTGTGGGGTTTAAATGGGATGCGGGGGTTCCGAGGAGGCCATTCGCCCCCCCTTCTCGCCCCGCATCCACGCTCTCTTCCTCCCTGAGCCCAGAGAGAAAGAGCTCGCCTTCGTCGCCGCCAAGCCACCAGCCCCTTCGAGTTTCAGCCGCCCGCAAGCATGGCCGGCGGCTCTTCCTCGAAAAGGTCCTCGTCGTAGAAGGCATCGTCGCAGGGAGCCTGGCTGGGCAGCGAGGTCGGCAAAGAGCACATCGAGGCGCTCTGTCATCACCGGCTACTGCCCCCAGCCTCCCAGGTGCTGGTGCGACTCCCTGGCGCCGAGACCGCTCCCACACCTGTCGTGGGAGAGGTCGTGGTCTTCACCGAGCACTTGTACCGGGGCTTCGGGCTTCCGGCCAGCGCATTCTTCTCAGAGTGGCTTCGCTTCTTTGGCCTGCAGCCGCATCACCTAGCGCCGAACGCCATACTGCAGCTGTCGGCTTTTGTGATCCTGTGCGAGGGCTTTGTGGGGATCGATCCCCGCGTCTATCTGTGGTGTAGCTTGTTCTTCTTCAAGCAGCAATCCATTGCCATGGAGAAGTCCGAGGTGGAGAAGCTCAAGGGACCGCGCCCGATGACGCCGTGCGGAGCCGGGCTGGTGCATCACCGCTCGAAGTCGGGCTTCCCCCAGATGCCACTGCAGGAATCCATCAAGCAGTGGCAGAAGGGCTTCTTCTACGTGAAGAACGCCGACCCCGCCCAGGACGCCCTCAACATGCCCCCATTTAACATCGACCCGCCGACAAGGTTGAACTGGGCGGCGAAGACCCCCAAGCCGATTCCCGAGGTGGCGCTGATCTGTGCCCACCTCGAGATCTTGGAGAAGAGCGGCCTCCTCGGCCGCGACCTGCCCACCACTATGGTGACCCGCCGGATCCTGCCGCTACAGAGGCGGCCACACCTGGTTTGCCAGATGAGCGGCCGACATGATCCCTGCTGGCTGTCCACCAAGAGGTTCACCCCTGGCGCGGTAGCGCGCAGGGTGAACCTGATCTCCACCGCTCGCCTGGACGACGGCGGGGAATGGTCATGGGAGATGACCCCCTTCAACAGGTCCTGTCCGCCTCCAATGGTAAGTGGCTTCTTTGCTCTTCATTGTTTATCTTGCAGCCGGCCGTCTTGCTGAGACGGCGATCGAATCCTTTTTCGCAGCTGTTTGAGAGTCTGCAGGGATCCCTCCGTCCACCGGCTCCCGACGTGGATATGTCCGACGCCACAGAGATTGAGGACGAGGGCATGATTGAATCCCGCTCGGACTCCTCCGCAGGCTCGGAGAACCCACTGGAGTCGGAAGGGACAGAGCCGTCTGGTGAGTACCCACGGCCCTCCGTCGCAGATTGGACGAATGACAACGAGACTCCCTCATTCTTCTCTGGTGCAGCCTTCGAGGAGGACTCCGACGGGGTGGAGGAGGTCACCAGCCCGCCATTGACGCGCGACCGGCATCAAAGGGCCGGAGCAACCGCCGCCGACGAGGCGGCCGAGAGGAAGGGCAAGGGTGCCACAGCATCCAAGCCGGCTCCTAAGCGGCCGACGCCGGGTCCTCCAGCCGGAGTACGGGCCGATGGCGTCAAGAAGCGCCTCGGCGCTGGCCGGAGGCAGGTGCCCATGGTCGCGGGGTAAGATTCCTTCCCCTTTTCTTTGATTATCTTGTGGGAAGCTTCGTTCCTTAAATCTTCGCTTGACAGGGAGGCGGAGGATGTGGAGGAAGACACCGCCTCCGCACCCGAGCGGGCTGGCTGGGCAGCAGCTGATGCTGCCTAAAGGGAGCTTGAGACGCAGTCCAAGCGCCGGTGGGACGTGGCCGCGGGGAAGACGGCCGTGGGCCAGTCCGCCCCAGCCGGGCCAAGAAGCCGACGGAGAAGCGTGCGAAGGCTAGACATGACCCCTCCGCGCATGCTCGTGCGGAGGAGCTAGCTAGTGAAGCAAGTTCAAGGCATGCCCCGAGGGCCGACAGGGCCCAGCCCTCTGAGCCGGATGCCTCGGCGCCGGTGGATCTGGAGACGATCCCTGACTCCCCCAGGGCCGAGGTGGCGGCCAACGCGCCGGAGCTGATCCTGGACGCGCCGGACGCGGCCCCTGATGCGCCAGGGGTGGCCATGGATGCGCTGGATGCGGCCCATCTACCTCCCGTTGAGAAGGCAGCATCGGCCGGGATGATGGCCGAGCCGGCTGCCGAGCCGGCACCTGGAGCCGGCGCCATTGTCGTTCCCCACCATGGTCCAGTCACGTCGGGAGCTGGAGGCCAGGTTGGAAGCCGGCCCATAAAGACATGGCGGGCGGCCAACCTGGCGCGCGGACTGCCCGTCGGCACCGCGCTCACCAGTGTCCCGGAGTTGGTGGCGTTATTTTCCAGCGGACGGTTCAAGGTGGAGCAGTCGGCCCGCGTGGTGTGCGGCGATATGGAGCGCCTGGAGGCCCGCACCAAGGTAAGTGCCTCCTCTTGGGTTTTGAATTTATCCTTTTTTGCGTCAGTGGGGGCGCGACAGTGCACCCACTCGGTGTAGCCCCCGAGAATCAGGCCGACCGATCGTCGGCCGGTCCGAATCTCTTAGAGCTTCTTTTTCTTGTTTTGCTTCTTTAGTGGGGGTGCGCTAGCGCACCCACTGGGTGTAACCCCCGAGAATCGGGCTAGTTAAGTTTTAACCAGGTCGAATCTTAATCATGCTTCTTTTTTGCTTGTTGGCAGGAGCTTTATGATGCTCAGGCGCAGGCCTACAATGAGCTACGAACTCAGCATCTGGCAGCTGATGGCCAGATCGCCGAGCTCGAAGTCCAGCTGGGCGAAGTTGCCATGGAGCAGGATGCTCTGCGTGGTGTCGGCAACCAGCTCCAGGAGTAGCTGGCCCTTCTCCAGACGAAGAAGAAGGAGCTCGAGGCGGCCAGCCGGGTTGAGCTGGAGCAGCTGCGCGGCACGCTACAGGAGAAGGAGGCCTCCTACTCTGTCGACGTGGACCGCCTTGCGTTGCTTCATCTCAAGGAGATGACCCTCAAGGACACCGCCTTGAGGTAGAAGGAGGAGGCCCTTGTCCAGAAGCAATCGCAGCTGGCCAAGGCCTTGGAGTCTGCAGCGGCTCTCCAGGAGGAGGTTGCCCGCCTTACTCATGCGAGCAAGGTGCGGGAGCTCGAGGTCCTCGAGAGCGCCCATGAGACCGATGGTGCCTTCCATCGTGAGTCTTTCTCCTTTGTTTTGTATTTAGCTTTTTGGCCGTCTCCTTTTCTTACTGCGCCCTTGTGCCCTGGTTTTGCTGTCTCATGTCTCTTCCCTGCGACCCAGGTCACAGCCGACACTGTCGTCGAGGTGAGCCGTGAGGAGCGTCGTGCGGCTGGGCAGGAGGTAGATACTACCTCCGGCTGGAGTGTGGAGGAGATCGGGGTGGGCCTCCGGGCCAGCCTGCATGCCCTGGGCAAGTCTGTGGCTCAGCTTCAGGTTGCAGGCTCGTCGATGGTGACGGCCCTGTGGCCGGAGGGCGTGGAGCCGGCGTCCATGAGCCGACTCGCCCGCTGGCTTGCAGCTGGCGAGGAACGCCTGGACGCCTGGCGGGCCTCTGTTACGCGCGCTGGTGCCTACATGGCCCTACGCTTGGCCAAGTCTTGGTATCAGAACCTGGACTTTGGCAAACTCGTTGCTCAGCGCGACGGCTCGGAGGCGGAGCTGCAGGGCGTGGAGGAGGCGCTGCGCGTGAGGGCCAGCGGCATCGCTGATTACGCCGCTTGGGAAAAAAATTGGAGCGGGGTGTAGATGGCGGTGTGATCCCTAAAGATCTGCATGGCCTTGAGCCCTATGACCCCGATGGCAGCTCCGGCGAGGCGGCCCATGCTGTGGAATCTGCTTCCACCTCCAACGGTGCGGCGTACGCCGACTCCAGTGAGGATGGGGCCGGGAGCCATCGCGAAGGAGACGGCGCAACCGCCTCGGGAGCAGCCGGGGATGGTGAAGCCACCACTTCAGGAGCAGCGGCCGGGGGCGACCGATGAGGCCGCAGTCCCGTAGCCGGTGTCCTTTTTGTTTAGTTCCACCCACTGGGGGATGTAATGAACGTGGGCCGTGGGCCAATGCTTTTTGAATGTATGTATTCAGCATTATATTTGTATTGCCATGCGTGCCGTTTTATATCTTTATCTTTTGATTCCTGGTTGACTCCTTTTTCCAATCCTTGTATTCCTAAGTTTCCACCCCGCCAGCCCGACAGTCGGGAGACGGTCTGTGACTGAGTCGAGGTTTCTGATCTTAGGGCACAAGACTTATATTTTTTGAAAACATCAAGACTTAAAGATTAAGACATAAACCAGCAGAGGCCGGCCTGAATGAGATCGTAAATTTGATCGAGCCGGCCCGAGCCAGCGACCCTTTTGTAGTCGAACTTAGCATGCATCCGTCCTTACCTGGCGTCACCTCGCAAGCCAGACGGCCGGAGCCAGTCCGCAAGCTCGTACGAGGTGACCAGGGATCGGCCGGCTTACACTATGTGTTCTCCTACAATATAGGGAAGGCGTCCGAGCGGCTAGCGAGCCCCCGAGCTTGTTAAAGACAGCAAGGGGCATGCGCTGCGTAGCCCCCGAGCTTGATGAAGCCAGCAAGAAGCGTCCGCGGTTTAGCCCCCGAGCTTATTGAAGCCGGCAAGGGGCTTACACGGAGTGAAAACTCTCAATAAAAAGAAGCATGAGGCATGCTCTTTTTATTGCATTTGTTGAGGGTCCCTAAAGAGGGAGAAAGATACATATGCATGCTCTTTCCATTGTTTGATACTTGCCTTCTAGCAATAGAACGGGCGAAGCAGCGCCATGTTCCATGGACGTTCCGTCTCCTGGCCGGAGTCGTCCCTCTTGTGCTTCCTTGGCTTTTGGGCATCGATCAAGTAGTAAGAGTTGTTGCGCAACGCCCTACTGATGATGAAGGGTCCCTCCCATGGGGATGAGAGCTTGTGCTGGCCGGCAGTGCGCTGGATTCTTCTGAGGACCAAGTCTCCCTCCCTGAAAGAGAGAGGCTTGATCTTTTTGCTGTGGTAGTATCTCAGCTTCTGTTGATAGATGGTCGTCCGGCTCAAGGCCAAGTCCCTTGCTTCTTCGAGGAGGTCCACACCGTCTTCTCTTGCCTCCTTCGCCTCCGTTTCCGTGTATAGGGTGACCCGAGGCAAGTCGAACTTGATATCCGTGGGAATAATAGCCTCGGACCCGTATACAAGAAAGAACGGAGTGAAGCCGGTCGACCGGTTGGGCATGGTGCGGAGGCTCCATAACACAGCCAGCAATTCTTCAATCCAGCAGCCGGCCGATCTGACCAGTGGTGCCACCAGTCTTGGCTTGATGCCGGCTAGAATCAGGCCGTTGGCCCTCTCCGCTTGCCCATTCGATTGGGGATGTGCTACTGACGCCAAATCGAGCGGGATGCCTACCTTGGAACAGTAGAGCGCCAGAGCGCCTTTGGCGAAGTTGGTGCCGTTGTCGGTGATGATGCTGTGGGGAACGCCATATCGAACAGAAATGTCTGTGATGAACTTGACAGCTGTGGGGCCATCAAGCTTCTTGATAGGTCTGACTTCTATCCACTTGGTGAACTTGTCGACGGCTACCAAGAGGTGGGTCATTCCACCACGAACCGTCTTGAAGGGCCATACCATGTCCAGTCCCCAGACGGTGAACGACCATGACACGGGGATGGTTTTGAGGGCCGAAGGCGGCATATGGCTCTTCGTGCTAAAGAATTGGCAGCCTTCGCATTTGTCGACCAGATCCACAGCCTCTTCGGGGGTCGTGGGCCAGTAGAACCCGTGGCGGAACACCTTGGCCACTAGGGTTCTGGAGGCGGCATGATGCCCACACTCCCCTGGTGAATGTCTCTAAGGATCTCGTGTCCCTTTTCTGATTCGACGCAGCGTTGGAACACGCCGGTCATGCTGCACCGCACCAGCTCGTGATTGATGATGTCGTAGGCTGCAGACCTGCGCTGGATCTGCCTCGCCTCCACCTCGTCTTGAGGAAGCTCGCCGCGAAGGAGGAAGGCCAGGATAGCTTGAGCCCACGACGGAACCGACACAAGGGTCGCCTCCGCCTCGACCTGGCTGTTAGGGGCTTCTGCAGCCCCCGAGCTTGATGGAGCCGCGGTCGTGGACTCGAGACAAGGTGTCTCTGGTGTTGCTGCGCAGCTGGCTCGCCGTCTACCTCCATGACGTCCACCCAGTGGGTGTCGAGACGACAGGATTCGAGGCAGGGCGGAGCCGGAGTTGTTGTTGTAGTCAGTGCCGCTATTGGAGTCGGTGTGGCCAGCGTAGCCGGCACAGGAATTGTAGCCGACGTAGTTGGTGGAGCCGACAGCGCTTGCACCGCAGAGTCAGCCAGCACGAAGATCGATGCCGACTCGGGAGACGGCCTGATAGACGGCTTATGGAGTTGCTCGAGGGAGACAGCGGCTGGAATGGCCTGTCTCGTGGAGCCAATCTTTGTCGGTGTATCGGCCGCCTCATTGTCTGCTCTGGGAACGTGGTGGAACTCACAGCCCTCAAAGGGGCCGCTGAGCTGCTGGATGAGGAAGCGGTAGCTTGCCATGTTGGTGTCCCTGGCGTCCCATTCGCCAGAGACTTGTTGTACCACCAAGTCTGAATCGCGGAAGCATATGAGCCGCCGGATGCCAATCTCCTTGGTGAGCCGGAGGCCGTGAGCAAGTGCTTCATACTCGGCGACGTTGTTGGAGGCGGCGAAGTGGATCTGGAGAGCATACTTGAGTTGGTCCCCTTTCGGAGACGTCAAGACGATGCTGGCTCCCAGTCCTGTCAGCATCTTCGAGCCATCGAAGTGCATCCGCCAATGCGTGGAGTCTGGAGGCGGTGGCTCAAACTGGGTCTCGGCCCAGTCGACTAAGAAGTCAGCCACCACCTGAGATTTGATGGCGGTGCGAGGCTCGTACCGAATATCATGGTCCACCATGGCGATGGACCGTTTGGCAATCCTGCTCGTGGCATCACAGTTTCCCATGATCTCTGAAAGTGGAGTAGTGCTTACCACGGTGATGGCATGCTCTTGGAAGTATTGCTTCAACTTCTTTGCAGCAAGGTAAACACCATAACACATTTTTTGGTAATGTGGGTAGTTCTGCTTGGAGGCGGACAAGACCTCGCTAAGCTAGTAGATTCCTTGCGCTGAACCACCAACACTACGCTAACCACGCGAGTGGTCGCTGCAATGTATATGAGTATGGGTTCCCTTTCAGACGGCGCTGCGAAGATTGGCAGGCTCGAGATGACCCGCTTGAGGTCACGGAAGGCTTCGTCCGCCTGGTCGTTCCACTCGAACTTCGTTGTCTTCTTCATGAGCTGGTAGAGTGGAAGGGCCTTCTCGCCAAGCCGGCTGACGAACCGGCTAAGGGACGCCAGGCAGTCGGCGAACTTCTGGACGTCAAGGATTCGAGCCAGTCGCACCATCCGCTCGATGGTGCCGATTTTCTCGGGGTTCGCCTCGATGCCGTGGGCGGACACGAAGAACCCCAAGAGTTTGCCGCCTGGAACACCAAAGATGCACTTCTCCAGGTTGAGCCGGATCTTGTATTCGCGCAGGTTGGCGAACATCTCCCGCAGGTCGTCGAGGAGGCTGAAGTGCTGCTTCGTCTTGACGACGATGTCATCCACATAGACGTGGATGTTTCTGCCGATCTGTGGCAGTAGGCACTGCTGCATGCAGCGTTGGAACGTCGCACCAGCGTTCTTCAGACCGAACGTCATGGTGGTGTAGCAGTAGGCCCCGAAGGGCGTGATGAAGGAGGTCTTCAAGCGATCAACTGGATCCAGCTTGATTTGATGGTAGCCTGAATAAGCATCCAGAAACGACAACAATTCGCAGGCTGCAGTGGAGTCGATCACTTGATCTATCCTAGGCAACGCGAAAGGGTCTTTTGGACAGGCCTTATTCAGGCTAGTGTAGTCAATACACATTCGCTAGGTGTTGTTCTTCTTCAGCACCAGGACTGGATTAGCTAGCCAGTCCGGGTGGAAAACTTCCATGATGAAGCCGGCTGCAAGGAGCCGGGTGATCTCTTCTCCGATCATGCGTCGCTTCGCCTTGGTGAAGCGGCGCAAAGGTTGTTTCACCGGCTTTGCATCCGGTCGTACGTGAAGTTTGTGCTCGGCGTACTTCCTCGGAACACCCGGCATGTCCTTAGGGGGACCATGCAAAGATGTCCCGATTCTCACGGAGGAAGTCGACGAGCTCGCCTTCCTATTTGGGACTGAGGCCAGCCCCGATGGTGACGCACTGCTTTGGGTTGGCAGGGTCGAGTGGGACCTGCTTGGTCTCTTTGGCTGGCTTGAAAGAGCCCTCGCCGGCCGACTGTGACGGAGGAGAAGGAATCGTCGGCTGCTCAGTAGCCTGGGCTACGAGCCAGTCGATCTGCCGCTTCTCCTCAGCAATCACCAGGGCATCGGTGAGGCGGCTGCTATCTTGGGCACACTCGAGCGACTTCTTGTAGTCGCCAGCAACAGTGATGATGCCCTTGGGACCCGACATCTTCATCTTCAGGTAGGCGTAGTGCGGAATAGCCATAAATTTGGCCAGAGCCGGTCTTCCCAGTAGTGCGTGATACGGGCTGCTGAGGTCCACTACCTCAAACCATATGGACTCTCGGCGGAAGTGAGCTTTGTCGCCGTAGAGGACGTCCAGCTGGATCTTACCAATGGGCAAGCAGGACTGCCCAAGCACGATGCCATGGAAGACATAACTGGTCCGCAGGACGTCCGTCTCCTTGAGCCCGAGCTTGAGGACAGTGTCGAGGTAGAGGATGTTGATGCTGCTGCCGCCATCGACCAGCACCCGAGAGAATCGACATGTGAGCCTCTTGGAGGCGAAGGTGGGGTTGAGGACGAGCGCGTATGAGCCCGGGTTGGGCATCACCGCAGGGTGGTCCATCCGGCTCCATGTGATTGGTTTGTCAGACCAATGCATGTACTCGGGAACCGGGGGGACTGTGGCACTCACCTCGCGCCGCCTCTGGCGCAGGCTGTGCTTGTCGTCGCCTTCACTGGTGAAGACGATGAATGCTCCGTCTTGATGAGGGTAGTCGTCATGAGGTGGCCGTCGTCGCGAGGCGGCGGCGGCGGAGCCGGAGCAGGACCAGGAGCCGGTGCGCGAGGTGCCGCCTGCGCACCTGGGGGAGCCGGCAGGCCATCCCCTTGCGACAGCCGGCATGCGAAGCTGCACTGTCGAAGGGTATGGGTGGACGGCTGCGCCCCAGAATGTATCTTGCAGGGGGCGTCGAGCAGTTGCTCGAAGGACTGCCTGGGTAGCCAGTTGGTGTTGTTCCTGTTGGGACGCTTCCGCGAAGGACCGGCTTGAGGAGCCGACGTCTCGCCCTCCATGCTGGCTACCAACTTGTTGTTGGAGCGCGAATCCATCTGATCCGCCTTGCGCTTGTTGTTGTTCTGACCGCCTCGGTTGTCCCCGACCGGCTTGGGGGCAGCCGGCGTAGGGACAGCCTTGTCCGAGGCGGTTACCTTGACGCACATCGACGAGTCGGTCATGGCGTACTTGTCCGCCTTGGCCATGAGCACCGCCAGAGAGGTGGGCTCGGAGCACATAAGCTTGTGCTTGAGGAGAGTGCTGTCTCGGCAACCGTCAATGAAGTACTGGATGGCTTGTACCTCATGCACCCCCTCGTAGGAGTTCCGGAGCTCTGTCCACCGCGTGAAGTAGTCGCGAAGGGCTTCGTCGGGCTTCTGGATGCACATGGCCAGCTCGCGAGGCCGGCCAGGACGCTTGTAGGTGCCAGTGAAGTTGCGGACGAACGCCTCCTCAAAGTCCACCCAGGAGTTGACGCTACCGGCCGGAAGGCTGTTAAGCGAACTTCGAGCCGAGCCGGCCAACATGAGTGGCACGTAGCGGACCGCTACGCGCTTGTTGCCCCTGGCAATGCCGACGGCCGTGGTGCAGTCAATCAGCCAGTCCTCCGGCTTGGCCATGCCGTTGTATTTGGCATGTCCCGAGGCAAGGTAAAACCTCGGGGGAACGGCTCCCCTCGGATCCGGGGGCCGGAGCAGGCCGGACCGATGGGACCGTCTTCCTCTAGGAGGGTTGACTGGGCCAGGACGATGAGACGTCGGCGGGCGTCCCGATCATCCTGGGAAGTGTGAGCGCCAACCCGAGTGGCGAGAGGGGAGGCGCCTCGCGAACCAGAGGCATGACTTCTTCGCGGGTGAAGAATCTCACACTCCGAATCGCCCTTGTCGCCTCCGCGACGCATGCCCGAAGTGTGCTCGCTCTGGCGCTGGGAGCGCTGGTCTTGGCTTCCCTGGCCCCTCCGGTCGGAGGGACGATGCGAGGAAGATCCTTCCGCATGATGCTGACCGCTAGGGTTGCGGCATGCTCCGGGGTTGGGTCCCGGAGACTCTGACTGGGCTTGACCGGGGTCAAGCCAAGTGTGTTGCTGGTTAGCGGCGTCAAGGAGATCCTTGACCCGCTTCTCCTGGAAAGCGCACTCCTCGCCTTCCAGGCTTGCCATCTCCTCCATGGCCGCCTGCGCTGCTCGCATGTTGGCTGCAGGGGTCTCGTAGGTGGGCAGATCGCCACCTAGGACTTCGGCAATGAACCGGCCGCGGCTGCGGACCGATCCAAGCCGGCTAGGGGCCCCGGAAATCGGAGTGAGGCCGTATGCGGAGTTATACTCATGCTGCGTGGCCTCCATCCGACGCTTTGCCGAGGAGACGGCGATGCCCTCCTCCAAGATACGCTTGCGAGCCTCCTCGAGTGAGGTCCGGGCGTCAGTAGGGTTTGCGGAAGCAGCGACGGGTGTCTTCTGGCCAGCGATGGCGTCCCAAAGAGTATCTGCGGTGGCAGCAGCAAGCTCACCAGCGTCTGCTGACGCCTTGCCATGAGCCGCGCTGGTGCCGGCGCCGATAACCATCACCTCCACGACGTTGGAGATGGCAGCAACGTGGTATGGGGTGAAGAACCCCACCGACGGCGGAGGGCCGTCGAAGACGAGGACGTTGCTGGGATATACGTCATGGGCAGGCGTCTCAACGATAGAGAGCCTGTAGAAGCTGGCGTAGAGTGCCTCAACGTCGAAGTCCTCGCCGAAGTAGCGCGGACCGTCATTGAGACATAGGTCGCTGAAGAGAACGCTGAGGTTCTCCATAGCATTGACGACGGCGCTAGGAAGCACCTCGTCATCAGAATCTTCGTCCGAATCCGCATGGCGGACGGGGACGTCGATCATCATCGGTGTTGCCTCGTCGAAAGCGGGCTCCACGGGCATGCAAACCGATCCGGACGCGATGCATCCGGTGGTGTAGGTGCGGGGCCCCGCCCAGCGTGTAAAGCTAGCCGATGTCGCGATCAGCCCCATGGTGGGCGCCAAATGTCGGTGAATACTCACAACATATGCCATAGATAGGCTAAAGTCGGTGAGAACCGAAGGGACAAAGGAGGGCGCTGGGAACGAGGTTGGTACAAGCATGGAACGCACGATGTACCCAGGTTCAGGGCTCTCCGTAGAGATAAGACCCCTAGTCCTGCCGGAGTGTTTGATGTGTATGAATGGATTACAATGTCGCTCCTCGAGCTGTGTTGAGAGGAGGAAGAAGGGAGTTGTCGGCTCGTCTCTGCCTCTCTCTATGTGGTTGGTGAGTGTGAAGTTTTGATCGTCCGACCCCCTGCATTGAGGGTGACCGGGGGGTTTTATAGACGAACCCACCGGCCTACAATATGGGTAAAGGGTACAAGAGTGGGACCCGGCTGACAGCCTCGCCAGCTAACCAGGGGGGCACGAGAGTCTTGTCTTGTCACCGGAGGGGCCCGCCGGCTGCATGGTCTCGATTGGCAGTGGGACCCGCCGGCTAGCCAATGAAGCTCTCGCGTAAGGTTGACGCGGAGCACACGCTGTATGTCGAGCATCGTCCAGCGAGATTCGTCATGGGCAGGTAGTACGACCGCCTCCACTGTTCCCCACGTTGAGTGCGGTAATGGAGTGGGAATGCGACGGTCCGACACTATGCTAGGTGATGGATCAGAGCCGGGGTAGATCAGCGGCGTGGCCGCCGACGCTCGTACCTGCCGGACGCCCCGATCCGGTACCTTTGCTGACGTGTAGCCACCTTTAATCATGAGGTCTCATCCTGACCTACGATCTTATGTGACTTGTGATCCTCGACCAGCTAGCCTACTTGGTCAGCCGGCTCGGGCACGGTCGCCTTGTCCCTAGCCGGCTAGCTGGACTAGGCCGGCCCGGGAGAGGTAACCGCCTCGACTCTAGCCGGCAGGGGCTGCCTGACCGGCCAGAGAGATGGCCGCCTCGCCCTCCAGCCGGTAGGCGCAACCTAGCCGGCCAAAAGACTTGGGCCTTAGGAAACTGTATTTGTTCATGTCCTTTGAGCTGGAAATGAAGGAGCAGGCTTGATGAGCCTACCTTGGGGTTATCCCCCCGACACATTGCCTTGGATATCTTCATAATTATTCGCTTTTCTATCAATTGCTCGACAGTAACTTGTTCACCCATCGTATTATTTTCCTTTATGAGAGGAGCCTCTAGTGAAACCTATGGCCCCCGAGTCTATTTTCCATATTATATTTTCAGATCTATAAACCAAAAATACCAAAAATATATTCCTGCAATTTATTTACTTTTGTTTCCGCAATCTTTTATATCTATATCTATCATATCTCATCCTTACAAATAACTCTGAAGGGATTGACAACCCCTTTATAGCATTGGGTGCAAGTGTTTGATTATTTGTGTAGGTACTACTATTGGGACCTTCCTCCTACTCGATTGATACCTTGGTTCTAAACAAACTGATGGAAATACTTATCTACTTTGCTGCATCACCCTTTCCTCTTCAAGGGAAAACCAATGCAAGCTCAAGAGGTAGCAAGAAGGATTTCTGACGCCGTTGCCGGGGAGGATACATAGCAAGATCACGCCTACCAAGTACCCATCACAAACTCATCTCTTGCATTTACTTTATTTGCCATTTGCCTCTCGTTTTCCTCTCCCCCACTTCTAAAATGATTTTCAGAAAATACCAGAAAGATTTGCCTTTTTATTCGCCCTTTTTCCATTCGTCTTTTTGTTTGCTTGCTTGTGTGCTAGATCTATTCGTTGCCACCATGTATGAATCTGGGGATGTTTACATTGAAAAGGAGAGTAATAATCTTGAAGAGAATAATGATTCCCATAGAGAACCTACTGTTATTCATACAAAAAAAAACTCCGCATAGGTAGTGGCAATATCATTGGAAAAGGTGTTGTTCAATATTTCTTTACTTGTGCTAGTACGCTACCTACTTTAGGAGGGTCTATCCTCAATAAAACTACTAGTCTTGTGCTGCCTCTTGAGCTTGCGTTGGTTTTTCCCTTGAAGAGGAAAGGGTGATGCAGCACAGGAGCAGTAAGTATTTCCCTCAGTTTGAGAACCAAGTTATCAATCCAGTAGGAGAATCGACGTTAAGTGTTTAGAGTACTTGTGCAAACACAAACGAGCTTGCACCCAACGCTATAAAGGGGTTGTCAATCCCTTCAATATTGATTGCAAAGTGTGATCTGAATGCGGAAAGTGCAACGAAGTAAAGGTGTAAGGCTGAAAATATGGTGTGAAGTAGACCCGGGGGCCATAGTGTTCACTAGAGGCTTCTCTCAAAATAGAAAATAATACGGTGGGTGAACAAATTACTGTCGAGCAATTGATAGAACCGTGCAAAGTCATGATGATATCTAAGGAAATGATCATACATATAGGCATCACGTCCGAGACAAGTAGACCGATAGTTTCTGCATCTACTACTACTACTCCACACATCGATCGCTATCCTGCATGCATCTAGTGTATTGAGTTCATGAAGAACAGAGTAACGCCTTAAGCAAGATGACATGATGTAGGGGGATAAACTCAAACGAATGATGTAAACCCCATCTTTTTACCCTTGATGGAAAAAACACGATGCGTGCCTTGCTACCCCTTCTGTCACTGGGTGAGGTCACCGCACGGTATGAACCCAAAACCAAGCACTTCTCCCATTGCAAGAATCATAGATCAAGTTGGCC